>NC_088354.1:13982500-14282500 GCF_036884655.1 Musa acuminata AAA Group
GCTTGGAAATTTCCCTGAAGAAAGGGATAACACATCTTGAAGTTGAATCAGATGCAGAACTTGTTACTAAAATCCTCAACAAAGAGGATAATCCTTCATGACACTTGATAGATTGTGTTAAGAACTATTTTGAGTCTGGCAAGCTGTTTTCAGCATTGCACTTTTGGTCATGTTTTCAGGGAGAGAAATCAGAGTGCTAACTGGTTAGCACATTTTACGAAAACCTCAAGTCTTCTAGTATTTGGAGGGGATCTTAGCTGACTTTGGTCAAATTTTGTGCTCCGAGGAGCATAGTTTACTTTGTATCAGGCTTTTGATGTAATATAGTTTCTTTTTTCGGGGGAAAAAATAACTGGTGGTAGCTACGAGCAATGTGGTGGCGGTAATGGTGATGTGGTAGCGGAGGTGGAGAATTTCGAAACAGTTTTCTTAGCATTACGAGGCACTTTCTTGATTAATTCAAGCAGAAAACAATAAGAAGAATGTGAACCTCAATCTTACTGGGGTTGGTGACGGTGTGGAGGACGCCGAGGACGAGGAGGGTGTCGCCGCCGCAGAGGATGCCGCCCCTCGTGCGGATGGCACTCACGATGAGTCGGAGCTCAACCTCGTTGTGGTCCCTTGTGGCGTCGCAGGCCAGGATCACCACGTTGTGCGGCGGCAGCGAGGATCGGCGCTCCTCCTCCTCCTCCTCCATCTGCCGCCACAACGAGTCAGCCGGTCCCTTCTCCTTCCTCGTCTCCCTCTCCTCCTCCTTCCCGCCCCGGCTACTAGGGTTCGATCCCCCACTCCGCTCCTCCATCTTCCACATCGAGCCGATCGATCCCTCCTCCTCCTCCACATTAGGAATCGATCCGTCTTATGACTTGGCACTCGGGATCGGAGCATCAACAAATATTCGAAGGATATCCTTCGAGGATATTCGGAAGAAGATTTGGTTGGAATTTGGAGGTGTCTGGGGATATTATAACGGCGCCTGCCGGCCGAGTGGGGCGGCGAAGAGAAAGAAGAAGAGGATGAGACGAAGGGAAGAGACATTTCCATGCAGCGGGTGTAATGACATGTTACACCTCTTTAGCATGTCTCTCTTAGATTTAAAAAATAAACTTTTATAATTATAAAAATAAAATATTTAATTTTATTTATTCTATTATAAATGAAAAATACAGTACGTGCGTGAATTATATGAAAATGATAGATAAAAAGATAATTTTAATTATAGTAACAAGCTAATTATAAATTACCTCTTCTAGTTAGATCTTTTTAACGTCTCGATCTATAAATTTAAAAAATTATATTAAATTATCTATAATTACTAAAGTAAAATATTTAATCATATTTATCCTAATGTCATCCGTTTTACTGACGAAAGATATAGTATTTATATTATGATAAAAAATGATGAACAAAAAGGTAATTTCAATGATGGTGGCGGATAGTGACAACATGAGTGGCTGTTTGTGGTGATGGTCAATCTTGTCCATATCAATCTGAACATCAACGATGAGGAGGAAGAAGAGGGAGGTGAGATATCTATGTCGGTACCACACTGTTTTGTCTTCTCTTTCTCCTTCGATATCGTTTTGCATCTGTGTTGATGCTATAAGAGGAAGAAGAGATAGATGAGGCATTTGCATCATGGACAATGAGGAGGAAGGAGGAAAAGAAGGCAGGTGAGGTAAAGCGATTTATTCATATACTATATCTTTCGTTGGTAAAGCCGATAGTATTAGGGTAAATAGGATTAAATATTTTACCTTCATAACTATAGATATTTCAATATAAAATTTTCAAATATATGGATCGAGATGCTAAAATAATTTAATTATAGGAGGAAATTTATAATTAGTATGTCATCGTCATTGAAATTATTATTTTTATCTATTATTTTTATGTCATTGATGTATATGTTGTATTGATTAAATATTTTATTTTTATAATTATAAAAAAATTAATATAAATTTTTTTAAGTCTAGAGATCAAAATACTAAAGAAGTATAACTATATAGGGTAAGGTAATATGTAATTAGCCATCCATGACCCTCCATGACACTTTAAAAAATAATGTTGAATTAATTTGTAAGGTCACATCTATTATGATTGGCTATATAAGCTCTTTAGTTAGGCATCCCATAAGGGTTGCAAGATTTGAATCCACATGATGAGATTTGTGGAAAAGAGGCGGCTGGGCTCACTCATCTCTCTAAACCTTCATTTGGTCAACAAATCCACATCAGATCATGATTACCTCAAGACTATAAAGCACCTGAGAACTTAGAAAAATATGTGGAATGATCAGCCGACAGGGTGTAGGAATTGGCCAACCAACATTCTTTGATGAGTGTGCCTTCGTGTTTCCCACCAAAGCTTTGGAATTAAAGCAGAAGATTAGGAGCGTACAGATGGATTACCAACTTATTAAGTAAAGATGACGCAGTCATTATCCCATGCACAGTTCACGAAAAGGATGCATGAAACTGAAGCACTTTGCCAATGAAGTTAGGCACAAGTCACTATGAAAGAAACTCACTTTTCTTGTGCAGTTCTGTTCTTTCAAAGAGAGTTTATTGGGACAAAAACACCTTCTGCATTGTTGCAGATTAAAGAACACCGACAACTAGCAAATCAACAGTGCATGGAGGAGAATACAAGATTAAAGGCCAAAGAGTTGATTATAATCTCATTGGCAGAAGAACTGTTTCACTTGATCTATACATATATGCTTGAACACACACACACACAGCGACAGGAACACGCCTTGATCGAGAAACTACGTGCATGAATCCTAATACGGCATGCTTATCTCGTCGAGATCATCCAAGGACAAGAACACCTCGTCCAAGCACGAAAGCTCGGTCTCCTCGACGCCGAAGAAGCTCGCCTCCTGGACTCGGCAAATTGCGAGGTTAAGATCCTGGCGAACAAAGGGAGATTTAGTGAGAGATCTATTACAGGGAAAGATAGCGTGAGGGCTTAATGCACTCACCGGTCTCTTGTTCCCTCTGGCTCTGGATGCAGAAGAACTGCTGTTTCTGTTGGTTCTGCTACTGGGAACAGCAGCGCCGTCCTCCAAGAGTCGGTATTCATGCATCACCCAACTGGTTTTTACCCCCAGAGGGGCTTCTCCTATGTGGAAGACAAGAGTAGTCTTCGTACCGACATCCTTGTCGCCGCTCGTGACCGTCTCCTTTGCTCCGACCGGCATCCAGTAGCCGCTCGGCGAGACCTTGTTTACGGTGGCGTGACTGAAGAAGTAGCAGTGGTTGCCTCCTTGCAGGGCTTTACCTAAAGGTTACGTATCGATACAAAGTGATGGGTCCAAGTCATGCATGACGATCGAGCAAGAAGAACAGGTGAGCACTGTGAAGCTGACCATTTAGTTGCCATGGATCGAAGCGGCGGAGATCAAGGAAGGGGACGACATCAGGCTGGCATGGCAGACGCGAAGCCTTGCGGGAGAGGAAATGGACGACGAGCTCTTCATCGGTAGGGAAGAACCGGAAACCAGGAGGGAGGTCACTCATCCTGACAACTTGTATCAATGGCGGTGGAAGAGGAAGAAGAAGATGAGGATGATCCAGGAGCTTATATGGTGCTAAGATTCATGGCCGTGGTGGATATAGCAGACGTAAGAGACACGGGTTTGGAGACCAAGAGAGTAGAAAATGGAGGTGGGGTGCCGAGCAAGAGATCAACATGGAGAAGTTAATGATGGCCGAAGCCCCCACATAACATTTCCCTGCATCAAATCATGCGTGCAAGCACACACACCCCAATTATCGTGGGGGTCCTATGGTGCTTCTCGACTGTGTCAAACTGGTATCTAATGATGATGGAGCTTAACACTACGTACCTTGCTACCATGTACTGTATCAGAGTATTCTCCTATCATTGACCTTACTGCAATATCTATTACCTAAATCATTCCCAATCTGCTCTTCTGATTAGTAAAAAGCTCACACATAGCTATAGCTCTCATCAAGTGAGCAAAAGTAAACCAACATAAAGATTTGCTGAATACAAAGATCGATAGGCCATAAGAATTCCCCCATGAAAACTAGGAATTCTTTCGAAACAAAGACTGTTATCTGCACACCTCATGCCACCGCAATAAGAACGTCATCAGTGAGCCCCTTCCTCTCAGTATGATAATACTGTTGATCACAGAGCCTCCAACAAAGGAGGCATGGTCTTGCCTTGTTCTGGTGTCAAACAAGGGGCAATGATTGCTGTAGCTAAGAGGCCTGAGACAGAGAGGTAGAACCACTTTTGGGTGGGGGATTCAGGTGCAGATAGAACATGGCGGACTCCAAAAGTCCAAGCACCGTGCCCCGGTGCTGTTCTTCCATCGTGCTGTTCGCGTAAGTATGATGCAACCTGTCGTACATGTCCAGATCAAAGATCACACCACCGATTCCAGAGTTTGACTTGCTTTGTGGGCATCGTTCATGATGCCTTGGCATTCTGTCGAGCACTCCCATGACGCCACGCTCACCATTGGCCTTGCACGAAGCACGGACGAACCCGGATGCGTGCCTCGCCGAGTTGACTGACCTCTCCTCTACCGAGCATCCTTTCTGAAGCATTTCATCAAGCAGCGGCGATGGTGTGAAGGCGTTCTAGGTGTTGGATCCTTATTGGATCCGGTTCCACTAAAGTTTGGGTCTTACTCGGGTTGAAACCCGAACCCGATAACCCAATCCAATGCGTTGATCCGCCAAGCGAAGCGAAGCGATGCACGTCCCGATGTAAAGGAAGCACCCACCGAACGAAAGGCGCTTCGCTTCGTCTCCATGGCAGCATAACGCAGAGCTTTAAGAGTCGTGCTTCTCTCCCACCTCCACCAAAGAATCCATTGCGCCAGCCTTCCCTGCCTACGAAATGTGCCACCCGCTATCTTAGAAAAGATCAGATACAAAAGTCATGAATATATGAAAGTGATAGTGATAAATATATAATTAAAAAGATTATTTTGATAAGAATTAAACGAAGAAGATAGAAAGATAGAAATTGTAAAAGAAACTATGAAATGTATAAGATGTAATTGCCTAGTTCATTTTGATAGTGAGTTCTTGATAGCTATTTATACATACCGATCTTGCACCGATGAGATGAAAAAAGTTTACAGGCGAGAGGCTTTGTGAGTGAGTCTGTTAGCTGATCAGCTGTATGTACGTGAGAAATACGGAGTTGATGTTTGACAACTTGATCTCGCATAAAGTGGAAGTCGATGGCAATGTGTTTCATGCGAGAATGAAACACTGGATTAGCACATAAGTAGATAACTCCAATATTATCACAATATATTGTAGGAATAACTGTGGAGTTGACGTTGAGTTCCTTGAGCAGATTTGTGACCCAATTGAGTTCAGTGGCGGCGGTGACATAAGTAGGTAGCTCCAATATTATCACCATCTTTTGTTTTTTAGAACTCCAACTGATTGGAGTAGCTCGAAGGAAGACAATGTATCATGATGTAGATGTTCTATCATCAAAGTTCCCTGCCTAATCAGCATCAGCAAAGGCATGAAGATGGAGTGAAGTATTTTTGTGAAGAAAAATGTCATGATTAAGAGTCCCTTTAAGATACCGTAAAATTCGTTTGACCGCAGACCAATGCGTAGTAGATGGTCGATGCATGAATTGCGATAATTTATTGACGGCAAATGAAATATCTGGACGAGTGAGAGCCAAGTACTGGAAGGAACCAAGAACTTGTCGATATTGAGTCGAATCTGTAGTAAGAGTGATTCACTGGTAGAGAGAGAGGAGTTATAACCTCTTTTGCATCCTGCATGTTTATCTTTGATAATAAATCTTGAATATACTTTCTTTGTGATAGGAAGAGACCTGAAGATGTAAATATTGCTTCCACTCCTAGAAAGTAGCTTAAAGTTCCTAGATCTTTGAGGGAGAATTGATCGGTCAAGTGTTTTAGAAATGCCTGAGTCTTCAAAGGATCATTTCCTATGATAATAATATCATCCACATATACTAAAAGATATATTATGCTTCCATTATGTTGGCAAATGAATAATGAGGTATCAGACTTGGAATTGATGAAGCCAATTGAGGTAAAAAATGAGCAAAGCTCGTTATACCAAGCCCTTGGAGCTTGACGAAGTCCATAAATAGCTTTTTGAAGTTTGCAGACATGCCTCGGATATTGAGGATGAACGAAACCAGGAGGTTGCTGCATAAAGACATCTTCAGTAAGTGTCCCCTGTAAAAAGGCATTGTTAACATCCAATTGTCGTATGTGCCAGCCCTTTGAGATGACCAAACTCAGGATAAGACGAATTGTTGTGGGTTTAACAACGAGACTAAATGTCTCTGTGAAGTCAACATCAGGTCGTTGATGAAACCCTTTGGTGACTAGACGTGCTTTATATCTGGCAACGGATCCGTCTGGGTTCCGCTTAATTCGAAAGACCCATTTACACCCGATGATATTTTGTGTGTGATGAACGGGTACTAAGGTCCATATAGAGTTATGGAGGAGAGCATCATATTTGTCACACATGACTTTACGCCAGTGAGAAGATTTTTGAACTTGAGTGATTGTAGTGGGTTCACTGGCCTCAATGGAGGAACTTGTTATAGCATGTAAGTCAAGAGCTTGACGTGGTTTGAAAATACCACTTTTGGAGCGTGTTGTCATTGGATGTCTAAGGGGGATATAAGTGGTAGATTGTGTTGGTGGTATAGCCGAGGGCGAGTCACTGTCATGGACCGGGCCAACCGTCGGCACAACAATGTCACTAGGTCTAGGAGAAGGTAAAGCCAGTGGCAATGTTGGCAATGTGAGGAAGGGAGTGGAGAAATAGAGGGAGTGAGTAGCTGTTGAATTAGAGTAATAGTAGTATGTAGATCTTGAGGGTAAGGACTGTATGGTGTCATTGGAGGTTCGTGTGATGAGATCGGAGGGATATTCCAGTAATGTATGTTTATCGGAGTAGCTTGTATGGTAGGATTATTTTGAAAAGGAAAGATAGACTCCTCAAAAATAACATTACGTGATATAAAGACTTTTTTTAATTTGGGGTTCATAGCATCGAAAAGCATTATGTTCAAGAGAGTAGCCTATAAAAGTGCAAGGCTTAGATCGTGGTGTTAGCTTATGTGACGCATAGGGACGGAGCCATGGATAACATAAACAACCAAAAACTTTGAGTTTATGAAGGTTTCGAAGCTTGTGGAATAATTTTTCAAATAATGACTGGTATTGTAAGATTGGAGTGAGCATACGATTAATGAGATAAACTACAGTTTGAAAAGCTGAGGACCAAAAAGGTGGTGGCATGGATGCTTGATGTAGAAGGGAGAGACCAGTTTCAACGATATGCCGATGTTTGCGTTCAGTAGAGCCAACCAATTGGGGAGTATGTGGGGGTGATTTGAGGTGTTATATACCACAAGCAGAGAGACAGGATGCGAGGGCTTGATATTCGCCTCTGCCATCAGAGTAAACTGTATTAATGGAAGACTGAAAAAAATTCTCGACCAATTTTCGAAAGTTGGTAAATACTGTGGAAACATCAAACTTATGGTGGAGAGGATATAACTATATGTACTTAGTAAAATAGTCTACAAAAATGACATAAAAGTGAAACTTGTCAAAAGAAGGAATTGGGGCAGGGCCCCACATGACGGTATAAATGATTTCAAATGGTTTAGAGCAAGAAATGGAGGTTGTCCCAAAAGGCAGTTTATGACTTTTATTGCAAAGACAAGCATCGCAATGATTGACAGTGCTATTGATTTTCAAGGTAGGAAGAGAATAACGAGAAAGTAATTTTTGCTGGATAAAAGGGGAGAGATAACCAAGACGACGATGCCATACATCAACCGGAGCTGCGACTGAAGAGTGAGCAGTAGGAAGGGTAATTTGTGAAGTGGATGGCCACTCATAAATGTTGTATTTGTTCTGGCCTTGGACCAAGGATGCTCCCGTGCTCAAATCCTTGACAAGAAAAAAATTAGGAAAGAATTCAATTGAGGTATTATTTTGTTTACAGAATTGAGAAACGGAAATGAGGTTTCTTTTAATGTTAGGTGCACACAGAACATCATTGAGTGTAAAAGTTGTGGTAAGTGAACTAAGCATTGAGGAACCATAATGAGTAATAGGAATTCTTTTACCATCACCGATAATGATATCTTCATTTCCGTAGAGTGTCTGACTTTATCACATAGTTGGCAAACGACTCGTTGGTGGCTTGTGAAGACGCGACGGCTAAGGATTATGAAAGTTACCACCTTTGATATAGATAAGGGGGGTTTGGTCTGGGTCCCATAGGGCTAGGAGGCAGCTTAGCCAAATCGTTGTTGACGTGCTTATTGTACTGGTTGCTCTTCCTCTTGGATTTTTGATTGACCTGAGCTGTAATAGGTGGTCCGAGCAACCTATTATCACGCTTCAAGTACGTCTCATAGTCGATCAACTTATCATAAAGTTCTTCGAATGATATTGGTGAGTCGCGTGCCCGAAGTGCTACTGTCAGTTCTTTGTACTCGCCTCCTAGGCCATTGAGGGTATGGATTAGGACTTCTTCATCATTGAGAGAATGACCGATCAAAGCTAAATCATCAATGATAACTTTGATATTTTGTAGATAATCAGCAATAGTACTTCCCTCTTGTTTCGTTTTTATCATATTGGAGAGAGGTCCGAGCATGCGAGTATGCGAGCGACTTGCCAAAGTTGTTTGTAACTTGCACCATGCTTCTACAGCAGTCGTACATGAAGCTTGAATAGCTTGGAGGATGAGGCGATCTTGACATAACCATAGTTTGTGGGCTGGATTAGGCACTGGACTGGGTTCACCTGGGATGTCGATCATTTCAAGTGGACACTCGAGAGAGCTATCAACGTAACCTAGGATATCATAGTCAAATAGAAGATTAGAAAGTTGCGCCCGCCAAGATGCGTAGTTGCCGCCTTTGGATAATTTGAAGGGAATGAGTGCTGCAGCATTGATGGTGATAAGACTTTGAGAAGTGCTCAGAGTCCCTGCAGAAACAGGGATAGGAATATCGAAAGAGGAAAATGAAGGCATCCCAGATATTTTGTGGCGGTTTAAGTGATCTTTACAGATGATGTAAAGATATATGAGAGAGGGAGGAGGAGAAAAGCAGATCGATGCGTTGTAGAGGAGGCTGTAGCGATGCAACGATGCAATGTAGAGGAGGCTGCAGCGATGCACTACAGAGGAGGCTGTAGCGATGGGCGAGGAAGCTGCAGCGATGAGCAAGAAATCTGCATCGATTAGGTGAAAAGAAAAAAAAATCTGCAGTAGTTACAGTTGCAGAGAAATTATTGCGGTAGAGGGAAGTGGCTACAGATGGAAGCTGTAAAAACTACAATCGTTCCTATTGCCGCAGGAAGGTAGTGACGGTAAGGATGGCGGCAGCAGCACTTCTCGCTCGAGTGAGATGTGGGAACGAGGAGGAGAGGTCGCTGGCCGGGGAGCAGTTGCGAGGACGACGGCCACCACAGTAGTGTAGGCGAGGTTCTTGTGAGGGTAGGAGGTGGCCGAGCAATCCCGACTCCGGAATAGGAAGCAGCGACACCGGAGGAGAGGTAAGCAGCAGCACTGCCCTTTCCAACTGAACATAAAAGAGGAGCAGTAGAAGGCTTCGGCAGAGCTATCTACATCCGCAAGGAAGAAGGCACTGATACCATGATAAGAATTAAACGAAGAAGATAGAAAGATAGAAATTGTAAAAGAAATATGAAATGTATAAGATGTAATTGTCTAGTTCATTTTGATAGTGAGCTCTTGATAGCTATTTATACACACTTAACAGGGAGGTTATACCCATTCAACATAAGTATTTTTTTCAACTGAGAGATTTCCTCAACTTGAGGAAATCTTATCTGCTTATCAATTTCATCGTGTGTTTTTGTACATCTCACCATATATGTGTGGGAGGAGGCACTTACACTCATATTTGTCCATTGAATGACTCTCTAACTAATGATTTTTTTAAAAAAATCTTAAATAGTTTGCATTTGATAATTTTTTTATTTTTAGAATCTCATAATATGTAAGTAAATTCTTCATGTGCATACATTATTTAGATTTATTATTTGATCTTTCATTTTTTTGAAAAATAAACAAATACCTATGACAAAATACTCTTTAGTGATTATAAGAAACATCTTTCTCTGTCGATATTGTTTTTGGAACATCTTCATCTAGTAAAACTGGAGAAGTAAGGTTAATCAAATCCACTACAATTCTCATAGTTTCACTCCAAAAGGATTTGGAACACCTTCCTCGTCGCCCTCTGCGCCGCCTATTGCGTCTCCTTCACGTTCACCAACAGCTACCGGGCAGCGTCGGGGCGGCTTTACTACGCCGTGGCGACGCTCAGGGGGATATGGGCGTTCAACGGGCGGCGCAAAGACCCGCCGGAACCCGGCACGTACCGCCTCACCTGGTCGGACCTCTTCCACGCGTCGCTGTCGCTGTCGCTGGTGGCGTTCCTCACGATAGCGCTGCTTCATGACGACGTGATGCGATGCTACCACATCGACTTGCCGAGGAAGGTGACGAACACGGGGCCGCTGGTGATCGGGTTCCTCTTCAGCGTCCTGTTCGTGGTGTTTCCTTCGACGAGGAGGGGAACCGGCTATCGTTTCTTGTCGCAGGGCGATGCCGTGTACTTGAGAAGCTAAGCTTGTTCGAATCGATTAGTTCTCTTCTTTTCCTGCTCGACAAGAATCGAAAGCACTCGAGTCGATCGGGTCATCACCCAAGCAATAGTCTGCTTACTCTGCTATCGTTCTTTAGACCGCCACAGGCACCCAAAGAACAAGCAAAATGATACCCAACAAATCAAGCTCAGAAAACCCTTGCAACATCGATTTCAGATCAAACCTTCCGAAGTTTTGCTCGATCATGTCACTCTAAGAAAGTAATATGAAGTGAAGATTAACACAGTTCAATCCCTTCTACACTTGGAAGAAGATTGTAGCTGTTGTGGATGGCATTTAACTCTGTTGAGGTTCATAAGAAGGCAAAAAAGAGAACTGAGCATGTCCAACTATAGAGATTAAGAACAGGAGTTACAATTCTAGTTTCATATAGATACCATCAGGGATCAGCAGATGGGCAGCAAGACTACTTGCATGAACAGAATTACCATATAGAGATTAAGAGCAGGAGTTACAATTCTAGTTTCATATAGATACCATCAGGGATCAGCAGATGGGCAGCAAGACTACTTGCATGAACAGAATTACCATATAGAGATTAAGAGCAGGAGTTACAATTCTAGTTTCATATAGATACCATCAGGGATCAGCAGATGGGCAGCAAGACTACTTGCATGAACAGAATTACCATATAGAGATTAAGAGCAGGAATTACAATTCTAGTTTCATATAGATACCATCAGGGATCAGCAGATGGGCAGCAAGACTACTTGCATGAACAGAATTACCATACGGGAAGAAACAACTTTATCTAGTAAAGAGCAAGCATTCATTGGCACAATTCATCTGTCTAGTTCCGACACACTTATGACCATGGGAAGAAGATGAGAAGGTGCAAAGATGATCCTCCTGCAGATAATTTAGCATCAACCCAGATTAGACTGACAAATGACAAGCTCTTGTTATCATTTGTTGTTCTCCTGCAAGTTAGGCTGAATCGGCTGCACGCGGAAGGCCATAGTCATCTGGGGGGCAAATTCACTATCCCTTTGATGATACCCAACCTCCAGTTCCATGACATTTCCTTCCATTGCCCGTTGCTGGTGGTGCTGAATTCATGAAACCCGATGGCCATCAATAAACATTACTTTCACAGGAAAAAACATTGAAAAGTATGTAATTCTAAGTCCAAATATCAACACATTCCACAAAATAGTACGAGTAAAATGATCCAAGCTACAGTAACCAAGAAGACTATTTTGAAAGAACCTAAAGTTGTCCCCTTGTCATTTTTATGTTTCTTTTATTTCATATTACTAGTTAATTAGTTTTCAAAGCCTAAATTTATCTCACATTGCTAGTTAACTAATTTTTAAGACCTAAAACTAGTATAAATAAAGATCTCCTCTAAGCCTATCGAATCATCAATAAACAACATTTTCAAATATTGTAAAAGTCTTCACCACTATAAAGAGTTGATTCCACTCGTCCTCCCTTGATCAGTTTGCTATAATCTTTTCTAGGAGTATTTTCTTGATTTTGTTTTCGTTCTGCGTCGTAATGAAAGATGCAACAAGTGTTGCCTAGACAAGATGACATCAACTATATAATCTGTGCATCTATATGGCGTGCCCTGCAGAAAGTATCTGAAATGAGAAGATCGTCGTCCGATAGGAAGTATCATTACCAGCATACAAGTCAGTTGCTCGTTCTCCTCCTCGAGCAACTTCTCCTGAGAATTGCATGGAAGATATGGTTTGAGGGAGAAACAAAAGGCAACAAGTAATTTGAACAAATCCAAAGGAAAGGACATGAGTTGGTTATTGGATCTTTACATTCTTCTTGTGCATCTTCCAGATCTCCATCTACAACAGGTAAGGAACACATCGGTAAGATCCAGCAACACCAACACCACCTCAATTGCACAGATAAAATCAAATCAAATCAAATCAGAAGAAAAGAAAAAGGAAACTCACTTGCTTATCCCTCACGCTGGCGAGCCCAATCTGGAGGCCCTCTTCGATAGGGATCAGCTCCTTAGGGTAAAGTGAGTTCAGATCCTCCCCCTTCAGATGCCTAATCATCCCCACACCATGTTACCACAAATTTTACCGAATACAAAATACGCGAACGAATTAGACGAAACATAGAGTGGCATTACAAACCTTAGCTCGATCTGCATGTTGTCATTCTCTTTCTTGATCCGATCGATTTCAGCACTCAGACTCTGCAGTAGACACCCATGAACAGGTTAAAGTTGTCGTTTCTGTAGCTTGTTTTCATCAAAACAAAAGGCCTAAAAGAAGAGTCTTTTTAGGCCGAAGCTCGACAAAAGGCAAGATTTCTCCCGCAGCGAGTTACCTCATGCTCTGCATCCCAGAGCTTCCTCCCGGAGTTCTGTTGGTACCTCTCCAGGATCTTCGGCAACCTTCCGAAACAC
Source organism: Musa acuminata AAA Group (assembly GCF_036884655.1). Classification (NCBI taxonomy): domain Eukaryota; kingdom Viridiplantae; phylum Streptophyta; class Magnoliopsida; order Zingiberales; family Musaceae; genus Musa; species Musa acuminata. The sequence continues at coordinate 13,995,604 of NC_088354.1, forward strand.
CCCAAAAATCCAAATCCACCGATCAGATAAGGAGGGAAAAATACAGAAAAAGATGGGTACGGGTATGGGGAGGCGAGCTCACGCGGTGGTGGGGGTGCAGTAGTCGGACATCTTCCCGGAGCCAGAGAAGATGACGACGGAGACGTGGGCGTCGCAGAGGATGCTGATCTCCCTCGCTTTCTTGATGATGCCATTCCGGCGCTTGGAGAAGGTCACCTGCCGGTTGGTGGAGTTCTCGATCCGCTTGATCTCTATCTTGCCTCGCCCCATCTCGACCCAGCGCCCTCGCTCAGAGCAGTCCAACAGGAAGATAAGGGAGATGGGAAAGCGATGAGAGGGAGCAAAGGGAGGAGATAAAGAGGAGGGCTTTCCATCCTGGGCTGGGGGCGAAGGAAACTTTCGGGGAGGCACCGAAACAGCTCGCTGGTTTTAAGCCCCCTCTCGCCTTCGATCACCAAAGTGGGGGTGGTGGAAATAGAGCTTCCGACGTCGTCTCTCCAGCTTTGCCTTTTGTTGTCTCGCGAAGGATGCGTGTGGTGGAAAAGACGGGAAATCAATTCAATATATATTTTCTTTCTTTTTTCAAAAATAAATAAATAAAATAAAATCTTGTGTAAATATTTTTTTTTACCAACAAAAAAAGACCGTATGAATAATATATATATTTTTTTTACCAGAGAAAATTTATTCAGTATTAATGTTTCTTATTACCATCCCATACGGTGTTATAAAATGAATGATATGATGATGAGAGCAAATCATGAGACAGTAATATGTTGCTATCCGAGAGATTCATTCAACATTATGCTATTTGACGACAATCCAAAATAGGCAACTAAATGGAGATGGAATGATCCTCTCGTGCAAGCAACCAAACTATCGAAAGAGATACTAACTAGACTTGCTAGAGTTGGCTCTCCCTATAAAATAGTAGACATTTGATTTCGATCCATATATGAATAGGATGGAAACCATAGGTACCATTTCGATAGCTATAAATTGGGAATCTGTTAAACTCTTCGTCACTTTTGATAAATGAAAATTTCTCCGGTATGAATTTTTATTTTTAATTTATATTCAAAATATCATAATGATTTAAGTTAGGAAGGATTCTGTTCGATACACTCCTATTGTTAGTCTTACATGTGATATCATGTAATATTTTTTTTTATAATTTTATTTGGGTGAGTATATATTATATTATGTATAATATTTTATAATCATCAATAAAAGTTGTCTAACTATAAACCTCTTGTCTTCTTTAGCGAACATAATTTTATAATATATATATATAATAAAGAGATAAAATATATGTCAAAATAATTTAAAATTCTTATATGCATATATAGAAAATATAATAAATTCATGAACTTCTATACCTCATATCATAATATATACATGCACTATCACTCTGCTTATTATAATATATATATATATATATATATATATATATATATATATATATATATATATATATATATATATATATATATATATATGTACTTTCACACTATACATCATAACATATACATGTATTGCATGTCGTGATATATATGTATATTTCCACACCACACATTATAGAAAATATATGTACTTAATTATATATGCATGCATACAAGATATTTTTAACATAATTCATATATTTTATGTTTATAAGATATCTATATTCATATTTAGCTTATGCCAAGTTTATGGTAATCACATCATTCGAAACATGCTTTCTAAAATGTATTATGAATACGATAATTTATATGATCACTATTTTATAGTGAATTAAATGTATACTTATTTAATTTAACTCAAAAATAATTATGTATCATATTCCTTTGTGATCTAGTGTGCTAGAGAGTAGTATACCTATTAAATTAGGGGCATACGATTATAAGACATCTTAATTAAAAATCATATATATATTAAATTATTGATTTATAATAATTTATAAAAGAATTATGATAAAATTATTAATAAAATAGACTATAGTCAATTCATCTAAATTTTATGATCAAATTTTTAACAATTCATTATATAAATAAATGAACTAGTTAGCATTACTTAAACCATTGCACAATTGTGTAAATAAATTTTACTTCAATTTTTTAACTGATCTAATGATATTGAATTATCATAAAATTTTATAAAAAAACTAGGATACATATATAACTAAATACATACTAATTTTTAGCTTAAAATAAAATTATTTAGAAGCTAAACTATCCTCCTAATTCAACGAATGATATTTATTCTATTATACTAAAATTGGGTTGGTGTTATCTAAATTTACAAACCACATATCTTTGTGCACAGAATTAATATGTACTCAATTATAAATTTTATAGAACTCTAAAAGAACCTTTTAAGGCATCAAAAAGATAGAATCTAATCATATCTTTAAGGGAATCAATTCAGCTCCAATAGATAATTTCTCGAAAAAGACAAATTGAGGAACTCATAACTCTATGCATCGATCTCAGATTAAAATTATATTAGAAACCTTAAAATTATAAGAGATTTATATAAAATATATCTAAATATTAAATATAAATTTGAAGTCTATCAATCTATAATCTATAAAACTAAATACCTAGTTATATTAAAGAAAGAATTGGATTTTTTTTATCTTAGCCTTTTTGGGGTTTCCTAACATGCATAAGAAAAACTAAGAGAATAACTAAAGAATAAGAGAAAAGGTTATGAGTTATCAAGTTAGTAAATAGGATGAGGATAAAATAAGATAGAAATGCTTACGAGATTATTATAAAGTCTAGGGTGGGTTGAATCTCATTAGATCTTATTTTAAGTTTTTCTTACTAATATAATTATAAGATTATAGCAACTTTAATTGAGTCTAATTTGATTTATAAAGATAATATTTTTGTCTAAGCTTATCCTTCAATCTTCTTTATGTATCTCAACTTTTTTAGCATAATATTTTTCTTTAATTTATATTTTTATTACTTTATCCATGCCTAAGTAATTTATTATCCTTCATATATATGATATTTAAAACTCAAACTTTTCTATTTTAATTATGGTCAAACTCATTCAAGTCATTAAAGGCCGATTAAAATTTAATCATCACTTTTAATCATTATATATATATATATATATATTATAACTTAATCTCATATTTAAGTTATCTTATTGTTCCTAAAGGACTATGATTTCTTATTATAAAATATGCTTAAAGTTGACAGTGATGTACATGCTTAATCAAAATTTTATAGAATATTATAAATAATATATTTTGAGAAGCATCCACTTTAAATTTAAAAGTCAAAAATATAAGTAGATCATTTATCATATTAATGAAGCATAGATATCATAAATTATATCACTAAATGAGCGTAATGTATACATATTATTTTTATTTCTATTGACATACTAGTTGTAATTCAATGTGTATGATATTCAAGCACTACATGAAATAGTCCCTGATTCAATTTTCAAGTCTTTCTATTGAACTCCTTCTTCCAAAATTCCTAAGTATGTTAGTGTTCAAAATGACAAACCCTTGAAGGTAGACCAAATTATCTTATCTAAGACTGAGTCAAGTTTGCTCAAGTGTGTCTCTTATATCCTTCTAAACCACTCACACAAAGGATGTGGGTTAAGATTGATAAATTTTAATTTTTTCAATCTATAACTTTTAAGAAGAAACCATATATTTATTTTACTTGTGATAGAATAGGTTACCATATCGATGAATGTGTCCCGTTAAAAGAGATGGAGGTAAGGTGCAAAACTAAGAAGGCCCTACTAAGGCTTTGGAGCAATTCCAATGAGGAATATAACCTTATCTATGGCCTTGGATTTGGGTGACACCTAGGGGAAAGCAAGTGCAACTAAGCAAACCTAAGTCTTAAGGCTCTAAGGCCAATCCTTCTAATCTAGACTAAGTTATAAGGGAGACTGATAGCAACCGAGTTGACTCAATAAGGTGTTGTACCTAAAATGGAGTCGAGCTCTCATAAAGCTGTGGTAACCCCTTTTGTAACCCATTTTATGAGACATATAAGGATTACTTGTCATATTTAAGACACCTAGTAGTTGTTCTAGTACTAGTACAATAAGTCCTCTTGCTAAGGATCCATTGGAAATGACCCTAGGGTTAGGTTACCTCGACCGACTATTGTTGGGTCTACGAATATGCCTACTCAACTTATGAAGGCTTGCTTGGGGAGAAAATTCGATACCCCTTGGAGATTTTCAATTCATTTACAATGCTAATATTTAAGGAGATACAGATGAAGAAATCTAATACCCCTTCCATTCCCTCAGAATTCTTTTTCTCTGTAGGACCAACGGCTGAGGACGAATAGATGATCAACAAATCGATTAAGTCAGTAAGAGGAGCTCTATCCTTTGAGTAGCTAATGGAGAATCTTTTAACATTATTTAAGAAAGTAATTTTTGATTATGCTAGAGGAGAGGGATGATACTAAATACTTAATCTACCTAGTGCTCCACTTGTTTTTTCAAGAAGGAAGTTTTAATAGGGAGCACCTTACCTTCTCTTCAACCCCATCAAACACAAGCATAAGAAAAAGTGAATAAATGCTATAAAGATTGAGAGGTCTAAGAGGTCCAAGGTTGATGAACAGGAGGGGAGCTAGCAGAGAGTAATTCCCTATAAATCACATCATTTGAAACTATAAAAGAGTTGTTAAAAGAGAGTATAAAGATGTCTTGTCTATTTTCATTAGAATATGTAATCTAGATTTAGTGATCTTACTTGAGACACTTGCAAGAAGAGAAGAACCCAATATTCCTGATGAATTTAGGAAGCCTTATCAGTGAAGGAACCAAATTATGGTTATTAAGTCCCCTTAAAGCATTAAAGTTTTCAAAATTGAAGCCATTCTAGGAGCCTTTATGAATTGCTACATTTCTCCTTGGAACAATCAGCCAATCTCTTTTAGTAGCTTGCTAACTTGCGTCTCTCAATTATTCTCATGGCTACTTATAAGCAGTTGTGTAAGATATTCTCCTTAAAGATGCTACTATGACTTTTAAGTAAATGGGTAAGGGTAAGAGATCGGTCCAAATGGCTTTAATATAGACTTTTATGTTCACTAGATCAAGTTAATACTTTAGTTCTTAAAGCCCTAAACTTGTTTCATATCTCAGCCACCCTTTTCCCTAGTTGAGAGCAAACCTATTGTTGGGTCCAGCCCATATGTGGGCTTGGACAATTAGGCATTTGAAACCCAAATCAAATTATTAATTAAAAGGTAAAATAGTTGAGGGCAGCAAATAAGAGAGAGAAAATAGTGTAGTGAACGACGACAGCATACAACAAAAGAGAAAGAAAGATTAGGTTTTTGAGTTTTCTACTTGACGATCGGTGGCCAAACGTTGTCAGTTTTGGCCCAAATTTTATGTGGAGAATTCTTGCAGCAAACTCTACAATCATAACGGTGTTGATCTACATTTTACTCTCTCTAAGATACTTTCTTGCTATACCCACTTTGTGAGACCTAGAATTTTCTTTTAAGGAGATCCATCATATATGATGATATGCTAGAGGCAAGATCTATGTTTTTGATGTTATTATGATCCTCTAGTCATTTTAGAAAAGATTTACTGTAAACCTGTTATCATTATTATTGATAGTGGAAGTTTGAGGTGGACTACGATCCTGTGGTTTTTCCCACATTGGATTTTCTACGTTAAAAGATTTAGTCTCACTGTATGATTGATTAATTGCTCTATTATTTATGCTATGTTGGTTAATATTTACATTTTGATATCAAGTTAATATTTTAATGAGGAACTCATTTTGATTATGTTTTAATGAGGAAAAGAATTATTCCACTTCAACATGTTTTTCCCAACACTTATCTTATGTTTATACTTAAGAATCCAAATGTCACTTCATACCAATCCCTATTTATAATATCCTTTATAAGATTCTTACCCAGATCCTTACTAATAGATTAAAAGATTTCCTTAACTCATTAATCAATCACAAGTAATTTGCCTTCATTCATCGAAGGAATATTAATGACATCATAATTATTAATGAGCTCATTCATATTATGATTTATTCTTGTGGAAAAGCCCTTTGTCTTTTTAAAGTTGGACATTGAAAAAGCTTAATGTCTTGATTATTAAGTATATCCTAAGGAAGATGAATTTTTTCAATAGATTTATTGAGTGGATGGTGGCTTGTCTTTTCTCCTTTCACTTTGCATGCTTGATTAATGGTAGAAGGTCCACTTGTTCAGGAGTAAGAGGAGTATCAGGCAAAGGGACTCGATCTCCCCCTACTTGTTTATCCTTATTCAGTAGATCATATTTTGTTTGATTTCGTAAGCTATCTCAATGAAATAAATCATCCCATTTAATTTGAAAGGTGTTAAGATATATTACTTTCTTTTTACTAATGATCTCATTTTGTGCTTTAGAGCTAATGCTTCCTCTTACAAATATGTCTTAAGAGTGTTGAAAGTTTTTGAGGTATTGACAAAAATATGAGTTAATGTTGTCAAAGTTAAATATTTACTTTTTGAATATTGCCCCCCTAGAATCACACATGAGGTTATTTAGCAATGGTCTTGAGATTAAGGGAGTGGCCTTTCAAGTACCTACCTGGTCACATACATTGGATTTAGCACACTCGTAGAACGTTTTCGAATGCTTATGGCTAATAAGGCTTTAGAAAGAATTCAAGGTTGGTATAAAAATTTCTTGTCCCAGATTGATCGGTTGATGCTAATTAAAATTATCCTAAATGCTCTTCCTACTTATATGTTACTGAACAGTCATATCTTAAAAAAATTCTTAAACTAAATTAACAAGGGACTTTCTTATAGAAAGAAAAGTTATCTTCCAAAAGACTTCATCTCCTCGAATATAATATGTCAAAATAAAGAGCAAGTTGGCCTAGGAGTCAGGAATATCTCTTTGATTAAGAGATACATTTGTACAAGAAGGCTTCTTCCACTTCTTAACGGAGAGAATGACTTATAAGTGAAAGTATGCGTCTCCTCACCCATGAATTTACCTTAGGAGTGATAGGTCTTATTGGGCCATTAGAAATATCCATAATCTCCTAAATATAATCGGAAAGTATTTAGGATCTCAGTAAGTGATATCGCTAAAGTTTTGATTTGGTTGGATCTATCGATTAGTAACACCCCCTTAAGCTTTTGGCCTACCTTTGTGAATATAGAGCAAATCACAGACCATACTTATATGGACGAACTTATCTCTAGTAGGAATTGAAATGAGAATAGAAATACACTGCTCTTTGGCCTAGCTTTGAGGGATTATGTTGAGGGTATTTACTTATATGCTATCCCTAATGATGACATATCTAGGCTGAGAACAGGCTGAGAACCCCGAATGAGTGCTAATGATCAAAGATGTTTTCAATGCTTTGTCCTTCTAGCAGCGCAATGGAGAGGAAGGGTGGCTTGGTTGGAAGGCTCTTTGGCACTTGAGGGTGACTCCTAGGGTGAAAACATTTCTCTGGAAGTTAAGTTGGAATAAACTGCTCACTTCTAGCTAGTTATCACACTTGTTTCATTTTCAACTCAACTCGTGTTTCATCTATACTTGTTTGACGATTCTCCTAAACATATATCTATTTGGACTGCTGGCTTGCTTGTGAGTTTTGGAACCTTGTTCAGCAGCAACTCTCTATCTCCTTTCGATTTATGGATTCTTGGTTGAGTGGCGACTAACTTCGTTAGAGACCATTGTTGCTTTTGGTTTTTGGTTTCTTAGGGTAAGCTGCAACGAGGCCAAACATAGCGATCGTCCGAGTGAAATTTTGTCTTTCTTCTGTTTGGTCCCATTCTAGAGAGTACTTCTCTCGTTGGGATTTGCCGGAGGGGAATTGGTAGACAACTGATGGGGAGAAGGCACCCCAAGAGATATATAGCGACTTATTCTTGAAACTGATGAATCTTTTATAATGCAGGATTGGATTATGTTATCAAATCTAAAGACGATGCAATACTGGGCTGTGGGGGCGGGCCATGCACAGCGCACTCGACAATTATGGCGGATGGTGATGATCGAAGAGCTGTCAGGTATACTTTGAATGGTCGAGTAAGGAAGTTCCCTTTTGATTGAGAAAAAAAGAAGAAGAAGAAGAAAAGAGTAAGCTCAGTATCTATGGCATAGATTCATAGAAATCAGCCTGCATGGCCCATTGGGTGAACCTTAAAGCCAGTCATTTAGTCCATCAATCATCTCCAAATAATACTGGAGCTATTATTGTTGTTATTACAAGTCCATGTGAAGAAGTAAAAAGGATTCAATGTGCATAGCGCACAACCACGTGCCCCATCACTTGGGAGTAGATGAGGCTTAATGTAATGAGAGTGCTTTCTTCTATATTGATGATGGTGTCCACATGCAAACAATACTGTTCTTGATTGGATGGAGCAGCAGAGAATGGAAGATGATGATGATGAGAAGGAGGAGGAGGAGGAGGAATCTCAGAGCTTTTCTCAGAGCATCAGATTCTGAAAGGAAACTCCACATGGTTGTAGGTGGGAGTTCAGTGACACAGCTCATCTTCTCCACTTTCTTCCTCGTCCATCCTTCCTGCTAAAGACTCGTGATTTCCTTATATTCTATAAGTCATCTCATGTTCTACATATGCAAATAATGGTAATGACAGATAATTTAAGACCATATCAGCAGCTCAAATATGCAACTTTATATTTCCTGAACAAACTACTTGACTATATATGCTCTCATATCATCTGATAATTGCTGCACTGTTTATACCAAATAGTAAAAGTGTGAATGAAGGTTAGCCTGCATGAATCACCATGAGAAGAGCATGTTAGAGTGGGAATGCTGTGACTATGAAGGGGAAGCTCGTTTCCATATGCCAAACAGCAACTATGCGAAGACATTCTTCAGCCTTTAGTGCAAGAAGGAGAGAGAGAGAGAGAGAGAGAGAGAGAGAGAGAGAGAGAGAGAGAGAGAGAGAGAGAGAGAGAGAGAGGTGCTGTTGTGGAATAGGATTGCTGTGGCTATGAACCAACAAGTGTAAGTCCAAATGCTGCCACTGAAGGCATATTGGAAGCAGTAGATGATATATGTTGCTTCCATGAAGAATGTCTTGGTCTGGAGCAAATGGACACTGCAACTCTATTGATGACTCCAAATGCATGCAATGACATTTGTTGGTCCATCTGCTAATTTGGAGAAGAGAACTTTGATGGAACATTTATGCTGCATCTCATAATTGATGCACGGACGTGGTCCTCCATGTCCAATGATAACTCCAAAGATCGACATAACAAGCACATTGACTCTCTCTCTCTCTCTCTCTCTCTCTCTCTCCACCAAACACCTCCTTTAGGTTTACTCTCTTTGTTTGTTCTGTGCTACATAATCTTTTATGTGTGTGTATATATATATATATATATATATATATATATATATATATATATATATATATATATATATATATATAATTTAAAATTATTTATTTCTTCATCTAAGTTTTCTCATCTCAGACATGAGTGTGTCGGTGGATCATCTTCTTCTATTACTAACGATTTAAATTCATTTGTATCTTTATAACTCTATAAGGTAGTTACCAAACAAGGTGTTATGATCAATATAATGATACCGATAGGCTAAGAGAGAGAGAGAGAGAGAGAGAGAGATACGATCTAACCAAGTAGGGTGCTATGATTCTTAGAGACTTAATTTTATATTATTTCTATTTGATCTACAAGACCCGAATATTATGAATTCCAAAAAGCAAAAATCTTCTCATGTAAGTGGTATATAAGTGCATTGTATAGCTTTGAATAATAGTACTTAGAGTCAGAGGTGACTTTTGAAGAATCGTCAAATCATAATAATAAGATGGCTTTCTCCAATGATGATTGAATTAAACTTACTATTGATGACTCATTAGCATATGAATATAAAGAAGGGAGTCGAGTGTTTTCTTAGGAATACTAAGGCTTCTTATTTACCTATAGGGTACATTTTTTAAGAGAACGAAGGATGTAACTATAATAAATGTGTCTTAATGGAAGAAATTACTAAACTAATAATTGCGATTGGTCGTTAAGATTTTTGAGAGAAAAATTAAATCTCCATAGAAGTTGATTTGAACTTAATACAAAATTTATTGAATATTCTATTATGCATGTATTTACAAAATTTATTGACTAATTTTGCTACATGAAATAAGGTTATAGGTTTTTGGAATTAGCATTGGTCGGACGGCTTATGCTCTCCACTCTTCTTTTAACAACATATTATTGGTTATAATAAAATTTTAAGTAAATAATTTTGTTTCTTTTAAAAAAAATCTATATAATAGTTCGTTCACGTCTAATTATAACTCATATTCATTCAGTTAAATCACAAATTCACAAAAGTTATTTAATCCATGAAACTCACTTGAATAACTTGTCTTACTCTAACCCTACTCACTTAGCTCATCTTATCTTATTTTTTTCTATTTTTATCACACAATCCTAAATCCTAAATAATTTTATTATAAACCAAATTTATTGCATCATCCGACCCTCTTACTTATTAACAATATATAACCATTCTTTTAATTTATTATTTTATTATCTTAATATTTTAGCACATAATAATACGACTTATCTTAATAAGTTGGTGGAGCAAAACGCATCATCACGCTATAATTGCCAACCACCACCCAATTCACGCAAGCAAAGAAAGAAAAAAAGAGTTAATTATGTGGAATTCATCTTATTTAAGTGCAAACACCACCACATATACAGCAGTAGGTGAAGGCTGCTCAATCTCGTGAAATCATGCCACGTAACGTTGGGATTGCAACTATTAGATCACCAGTCTCTTTAGTAACTATCACGTCAATCATAAACTAAGACGTAGACATGAATAGTGCAAATCAAACAGTCATTAATAGCATTATGAATGTATGATGGGACATAGAAAGATGGCCACAAGCACAGACTGAAGAGTGTGTGTGGTGACCTCATAACTCCACGCTATGAATCTTCTTCGTCTTTGGTTGCATGTGGCATTGTTTGGGTGGCGAACAAAGAAACAAAACGAGTACAGCAGTCACTGTTGGATTTCGTCGGCAGACGCAAGTTTTGATGTGATGATAAGTAGACAGACACTCACAGCTTTAATCGGGAGAACAAGAAAATAATAGTAATTATATTCAATATTAATTTTATTAACATTAAAATCCGTTTAATTACATAGCATTCAATTCCAAATCCGAAGTTGACTCGTACGTATTAGAATATTCAACATCGGAGCCCTCCCAATCACATCAGAAAACGATGGGTAGGTGCTCTTATAAATTTTGCTTTATTGAATTTTTAGTTTGACAAATATACACTCGCATTATTAGTCGGTAGTATCATAAATAATAATAACAATAATAATAATATTGATTTTATTTAAATTTAAATCCATTTAATTAACTCCGATACATATTTATACCCTATTTAAATTCATAATATCAAATATCCGAATCTCGTATCATCGAATAATGATGGATAGGTTTTTCATAAATTTTATTTTATTATTTTTTGTTCGCTAAGCTTAATCTATACCGAATATAATTAAAGAAAAAATATAAAACCTATTATTTATTATACTTTTATTGTTGTGAAATGAAGATTGAAACAATCGGATAATATATATTGAGTTTGATCTATAATTTAAAACTTTTAGATTAGATGGGATCAATTTGAATCAGATTTAGATTCTCAGCAACCATGTTCTTTTAATGAATTTGGGGAGATAAGATTCAACAACTATCCACTTAAAGATGATTACAACTCGATGACTACCTACTCAGGCTATGATGACAAAAAGAATAAGACATATAAGATGATGATTAAGGGAGTGACAACCACTGTGACTCCATGAAGATTGCAGAGCATGTAGTAGATGAAAAGTGGTGTTATCCTCTCTGCTTGGCTGCATCCCAAACCACCTCTTTTTCCTGATGTCAACCCACAAGCCAAAGCTCTTTTATGATGATCATTAAGTGTATTCATTTCTTCATTTTCTTCCTTCATTCTTTCTTTATGCTTGTTCAAGAATTAAAAAAAAAAAGGAAGAGAGAGAAGAAGAAGAAACAAAGTGAATGTTCTTGATTAATGGTGAACATGTGAGGCAAGGATTTTTGCAGTGATCTAAAGCTAGCATTGGAAGGAGGAATCCAAGGATTGCAGGGTCTACTGATCAAGAACATGCACTTTAACAGGTGGGGCTCAGTCAAAAAAGGCTAATGGCTACTAAGGATATGTTCACATCTTTGGCAGATGCAATCTTTGTTTTAGCATGGCAATCATCTTCGTTATTCCTCAAGAATGATGAACGATCGAAGGATAAAAAGTAGGTTGCTCTGAAACAAAAGCTAGCAAGCAATACTTTGGAGACACACAAGTCTCCAAGAAATAAAAGGAGGTATTCAGTGTTTCACTGTTTGTATGTCCGTCAGTCTACCAGACGAGCATTTCCAGAGATGCTTCTTCGACTTTGGAAGCAGTACTAATTGTGGTGTTATGATGTGACATTGAAAAGGCAAAAAAAGGCAGTATGTTGAAGAAAGTCCCCACTACAGAAATAAATTAGCCTACGCATAGACAGTCCTAAAAACATAATATAAAGTCTTCTTTATTTTTCGTCTTTCCATAAATATTATTTTTATAAATTCTGTATCCTCTTATTTATTTATTTTTATAATATTTTTAAGATAATATTATTTCTAACATTCGGCCTTCGCCCCTCATTATCATTCATCGCGAGGCTTTATCTTTACCTCTCAATATTATTTGTCATAAGGTTTCATCGTTCTTTCGTTGGATTGCATTCGCTCTACTCACGCATAGATATAATCGTCGACCATCTCATGAGAACATGACGATAGCAGAGGCAAGAGTGAGCCAAAACCAACTACCCCACAGGTAGCATATTTGTTCGTGTCAGTTATACATATATGATAGTAGTCACAATAACTTATGTCAGAATCTATAAGAATAACAATGAGGGTGAGTATATGTGGATAAAGACAACGATATGAGTAATGGTGTGCAAGTGAAACAGGGACAAGACACGCAACTACCCACCATAATGGGTGATGCCAAGGTCGCTAGTAAGCGACAACAAATTCTCGTAACTGATGATAGAGAAAGAGAGGGAGGTGAGGATGATTGGGCTTACAATAAGATATAGGCAACGACTAATGAGGTAGAGACTAAGGATAATATCATTTTTTCGATGAGAATAAATAAAAAAAATGACGATAACTTAAAATTTATAAAAACAAGATATTTTTCTAGAAAATTTACCCTAAAATAAAAATGTCACATCATTATATTTCACAAATGAATCACTAATCTGAATGGGTTATTTATTATTATAAAGTTTGCAAATAACATATTTCACCTTACAAAAAATTAAATATAAAATATATACAACTTCAAATATTAAGATAATCCATGTAACCCATTCTATTTAACCATCATTATTTCTAGTTAGTTAGTCTAAATTTAATAAAATAAAAATTAATATGTTTAATATTCTCTCGATATTCTTAATATGACGAGTCTTAAAAATAATAATTATTCGGAAGATTAATTCAGATGTACAGTAGTTTTTAGGTTCTGAAACAATACATGCTAAAGGAATATATATATTTGAGGAATCCATATATGTAATTTGACTAATATTTATTAATTAAAAGTTAAACACTCTCTCTATGAATATTAGGGTTTGTAGCGCGACAAATTTTTGGGACTTCCAACTCTTTTAGAAAACATAAATTAAAAATGCAAATGATAAAGACATATTTCTACTCCCAACTGAAGAGAAAAGTAGAGAAATATAGAATCGACAAAGAAATAATAAAATATGAGAGCATGGAAGAAGTCATAAACACAATCTCACATGTCATAATAGTTTAAGACCCGCCTCCTCTCCTCACGTTCAACTCTGGCTACTAAGATCCATGTGCTATAAAAATCGTGCCTACATAGATTGAGATCAATCGACATGATTTGGCATCACAAATAAATAAATAAATAATATATATATATGTATGTATGTATGTATACATGTATGTATGTATAAAAGAGGAAGGAAACATATGCCTTCTCCTTGTCCTATGGGGGAGTATGAACTCAATAATTGACATGGATCACCTAAGGAGATGTACTTCATTCAATCTTTGAGCTTTTCTTGAGTTAGTTATTTTAATTTTTTGTTTTTGTTTTCAATGTTTATAAAAATAAGATGCACTTATTTTTAATTCCAATTGATTGTTTCAAGAATAATTTTAGTGGGTGTAGTTTCAACTTTTAAGAGTCTTTTTTTTTTAAATTTAATTTTAAAAGTAAAACAATGAAAAAACACAAAAAGAAAAACAATAAAAAGTAAAATTGAGTAAGTCTGATTTTTTTTCTTTTTTCTGAAACAAAAATAACCTGAGAACCTAAAGAAATTGAAAAACATAATAGTAATTTGTCAATGAAAAAACCTAAACTTATTTTCATGGCACATATTTGGATCCAAATTACCCAAAAGTAAGACAAAAGGCAGCCATTGGCAAAGACTCAATTTAGTTTAAGAGGCACCAAATGGTTCTTCAAAGCACATATTGACCATTGCCATTAATGTTCCATTCTTCTAATTGCCCACTTGAAGGTGGAAATGGTTGACCAATTTAATGACTTGGAAGACGAGGAAGTCTTCCGTTTCCTATCCCATTCAACCTTCCATGTTGCTCTTACAACATGAAGAGTACAACTTGTTCAAAGCCTTCATCTAGAATTGCTCATCCAAATGAGGAAGATAGAAAGAGAAAAAGTCAAAAAATAGAATAAATCATGTACTGTTTAAAGATAGTAATTTAATATAAATATCAACATTATAATATCCATATTATTGTTTTTTTAATTATTTTTCAATATTTTACCTTTTCTTTTCATGGTTGTAAAAGTCATTCCCCAAAGTATATTTACTTTGATTCATCTACCAATTCTATTGATTCTTCTATGATTTACACATGATAGAGGATTTTCTAACATATATATATATATATATATATATATATATATATATATATATATATATATATATATATATAAACACTTAAAATTAGTCTTTTCCGACAGGTATTTTGGTTACCTACAGAGAGACAAGTATGTATTCAATGTTCGGTCCAACATATACTTCGATGTGTGTTTGGGAACAAAATACCTGTCTCAGGTCTTTGCCATTTTGTGCCGCCGCTGCACACCGCCCCGAGCCATGGCAGAGAGGGCCACGGGCAGTGCAGGAAAGCGAAGAGGCCCCATCAGAGACCGCAGGTAAAAGGAGCGTTGAAGCTTTGCCCTCTCTCACTCTGTCCCGCTGCATGATGAGAACAGGGAAACAAGAAGACAGAGATTTGCGGAGAGGAAGGAGAGAGGGATCAGCAGCGGCAGAGAAGAGGAGGCTGCAGAAGACTTAAGGCATGAAGATGGCTAAAGAAGGAGAAGCTGCTCAGAAGAAGAGGAGGAGGAGGAGGAGGGGGAGCAGCAAAAAAGATGAGGCCTTTGTGGAGGAGGAGCCGAAAGAGAAGACCGGGGAGGGAGGAGAAGGGAAGACGGTGGTGGTGGGCATCAGGATGGACTCGCAGAGCCGAGAACTCCTTACGTGGGCGCTCGTCAAGGCCACCGCCCCCGGTGACCGCGTCCTCGCCCTCCACGTCCTCTCCTCGTCCTCCTCAGCCGGCGAGCCCCCACCGGCCGTAGATCCCGGTGGCCAGCCCGCCGCCGTGTTCTCTCTCGCCAAGGAACTCGACGCCATGCTCGCCGTCTACGAGGGCTTCTGCAACCTAAAGCAGGTCTCCGCCCCTCGACCTCAAAATCCGATCTTTATGCTCAAAATCGCCCCTTTTCGACCCCAGTGGTTTTTGTTCCTCATCGATTTCTTGGGCAGATCGACCTAAAGCTGAAAATTTGCAAGGGCTCGTCCATCCGCAAGCTTCTTGTCAGCGAGACGAAATCTTTCGCTGCGTCACAACTCATTCTTGGGGTGACCAAGAACAACCGCACCATGGGGTGAGTCGGTGCTTCCTATGAGTTCTCTGTCATCGTCTCCTTTGTGCCGAAATATTTATCGACCTCTTTCAGGTCGTATTCGATCTCTGTAGCCAAGTACTGCGCCAAGAAGCTACCAAGCTATTGCTCGGTGGTCGCGTTGAGCGACGGCAAGATCGTTTTCCAGAGAGCATCAGCAGGTTGGTTCGTCGCCAGTGACCTTTTTGTTCTGCTTTATGTTCTCTGTTTTCACTTGTAATCTTTGGAGCTCGATACTGTTGACAGAGAACAACAAATCTCAGGAGAAGTCGAGCAAGGAGTCAACTAAGATTGACGGGAACAACGAGATGTACTGCTTGTTGCCGATTGCAGGCCCGAAGAGGTTGCATGACACAGCCTGCAGGCCTTCGCTTGTGCCAGAAGATGAGTCGACTGGCTGTAGCAATTCCCCTGTCGGGAACGACCCAAACACCATCGATGGCGCACCGAGGGATAACTGCTCAATCTGTGTACCTGAATCTGATCCTGCTTCCCTGAATGCGGCGAAGGATGAGGACTCTTTGGCCTCGGCTCCAGCGGGGAAAACTGAAGCTCCACTGAGCAGCTCTGTGCCAATTGTGGGCAAGGATCTACCAGAAGCTCGACATGGTTGGCCTTCTCTTAGAAGACTGGCCTTGACCAACAGGAAGAGTGTCTCCTCTGAGAAGCATAAGATCTCTGTGGTCCAGTGGGTGAAGTGGCTTCCGAACCGACACCAATCTATGCATCCAGATCACAAGTCCAAGAAATCAGATGGAAAACATATGACACTCGGCCAAGATGGAGAGAGCTGTGCCATTGTTCCGGTTGGAGCCAGTCTGCCACCACCCCCGTTTCTTGTCAATGACGCAGAAGAAAGGCTTCCAGAGGAGTTGGTGCCTCTTCAACAAAAGTATTCATCCGTTTGTAGATTATTCAGCTACGAAGAACTGATCCAAGCAACATCCAGCTTCTTACCTGGTCATTTACCAAAACTTGTCATGCATATAGCTTATAGTTTATGAACATCTCTGATGCTGGTTGAATCTGTGATGCAGAGAATCTAATTGGGAATGGTGGCAGTAGCAGTGTTTATAAGGGCTACCTTTCAGATGGCAAGGAATTGGCTGTGAAAATCTTGAAGCCTTCTGAAGTTGCAGTAAAAGAGTTTGTTTCGGAGATTGAGATTATTACGACCTTGCATCACAAAAACATTATCCCATTGCTTGGATTTTGCATGGAGAACAATAGTCTGATGTTGGTCTATGAGTATGTATCACAGGGTAACTTAGAAGAAATCCTCCATGGTATGCATTTTACACCCATGAATTGCTTCTTATTTTTGCTTTTTATTTGCTTAGATTTCTCTAAAATGATGTATCTGTCCAATTATTGATATGTTAGATAAAGAAGAGAACAAGCATGTTCTCAGTTGGCCTGAGAGATACAAGGTAGCAATAGGCGTCTCAGAGGCACTGGATTATTTACATGGGGGTGGTAGTATTGAGCCTGTGATCCATAGAGATGTGAAATCCTCAAACATCCTTCTCTCCGAGAATTTTGAGCCACAGGTGTTGTGTCTTTCACAATAAATTGTGTGTTGTAACCCTCCTTTTATGCACGCATATCACATTGTTATTTCTTTTTCTTTATTCAGTTGTCGGACTTCGGATTGGCAAAATGGGCATCAGCAACAACATCGCAACCCGTTTGCAGTGATGTTGCAGGGACTTTTGGGTCTGTGTTGTTTGTGTACCAATACTACATTGATTTATCTTTGGATCAATGTTCTAATCTATGCACTTTTGATGACAGTTACTTAGCTCCTGAGTACATCTTGTATGGGAAAGTTAATGAAAAGATTGACATCTACGCTTTTGGTGTGGTGCTTCTCGAGCTTCTTTCAGGAAGGAAGCCCATCAGCTCTGGTTGTCCCAAGGGCCAGGAGAGCCTTGTCATGTGGGTGAGTCCGCCATCGGTTTTATTTCCTGTATCTAGATTCAGACTCAACGCAATAGGAAATACTCAGTATCTACCTAAAGATCTGAACAACTAGTTAGGGTTTTGTTGAGCATGTCTGTCGTTAGCAGATCTTTGCAGAGGAACTTCCAACACTTTGTCCTTATTCTTGTACCCCATGTAACTGCAGGCAAAGCCAATCTTACAAGACGAAGACGTTAAGCTGCTTATAGATCCAGCCTTAAAGAACGACTTCAATAGTGATCAAGTGGAAAGGATGATCTTAGCTGCTTCCCTGTGTGTAAGGAGGCTTCATCGTGCACGACCTTCGATGAGCATTGTATGATCTCATATCCCGCCTGCTTATGATTCATTATATATGCATCTTCATGCTAAGTCCTAGTGTAACCATGGAATATCTAAGGTATCACAAATTTTAAGGGGTAGCTTGGACTTGGCAGCATACTTCAGCTAGTTAATATCGAAGCTACTTAAACAGTTATTATTGGCAAATACTGTGAATTCACTTATTGAAATCGAGCAATCAAAACTTTTTCTTATGACAGGTACTGAAACTACTCCAAGGAGATGATGATACTGTTAAGTGGGCAAGGTCAGAAGTTACCACTCGGGCTGATGTGTTGGATGATGAAATGCCGAACCTGGAATCCGACATCCGATCGCATCTTAATCTTGCATTGCTCGATGTGGAGGATGACTCGATCTCAGTCAGCAGCATGGATCACACGGTTGATTCCCTGACGGTGAGCACTTCCGTGGAGAACTACCTGCAATGGAGATGGAGCCGCTCGTCAAGCTTCGATTGATCGTTGAGTTTTGTATAGGGTTTATACTTATGTGTTCTTCTGAATCGTGTTTGATTATACAGCAACATCGAGCAGTTGCCGGAGAGGCTTTACCTCGTTCACATGCCAAGTTCTCGAACAAAGATCGAGGAACTAATAAGAGAGAGAGAGAGAGAGATAGAGAGAGATGATTGTTTTATGTTCGAACACCAGTGTTCGGATTCCTGGTTGGATTTTAAATCTTTGAAGCTCTGATGCTGCTTCTTGTTGCATTTTCTTTCTTCTTTCTTCTTCTTAGCAGTCTCTTCCATGACCACTGGCTCTGATAACGCTGCCTTAACTGCAAGGAAAGCTCAGTCCAGCAGCATTGGCAGTTGAATCTCGAAACACAAGCCGGGAAGGCCACGAGATCTGAAGGGTAGAAGCCATCGACTCGTGGTAACGCAGAGGAAGCAGAGTGCAATCATTGTGCTCCAAGAGAAAGAAGCAGGTGTGAGATGGGGGGTCCGAGCAAGCGTTGTTACGTCAACATCACCATCATTTGCCATGATTCCCATCCTTGGCCCTGCATCTCAAAGAACTCGAATCATGACTGATAGAATTGCTCGATCACACGAGGACGTGGATCCAAGGGTTGTCTTTTCTCATGTTGCTGGTACAGCCGAAGAAGGATCTGCATACATTAGATTTTCTTAGAAACAAAAAATCTAATGTATGCAGGATCTTCAATTTCTTGTATTTTAAATAATCCGATATTCTTGGTTGTTGTGAGGATTGTCCAAAAGCGAAATATAATGAATCTCAACATTGAGAAGTCAATTATAGATTTTTACGTACGGAAAAATTACTAAGGGCGGGTTCGTGGATGTATATGATAAAAGAAAAAAACAAAAATCATGATTAGATCTGAAATTGGGATAAGGAAAGTTGCCATACGATAAGGAAAAAGAAAAAGAAATGCGAACCATACTTGTTTGAGAATCAAATAGATCTCCGATGACGATATATCTGGTGAGTTCATGAAAGTGGATCCAATCTGTAAACCTGACATTAAAATACTTGTGTTAGAGAGTAACCATCAACAAGACTCGATCGATCGTCTGAAGCAAACATCAAATTGAATCATCACGGATGTCATATATGCAGGACTAATAGAACGATGGGTAAGGCCAAGTGTCGAGGATGATTACCTGTATCAAGCAGATAGCGGACGAGAGGTTCGATGCTCAGCAACTGTCAGCCTCTCAAACTGCTCAACGATGATGGAAGCTACAAAACCTGTACTCGTTAATGATAAGCAAGAGCACACTCTGATTCCACAAATTAGACTCACAGATATGGTGATGAGACATCAACATCCTTGTAAATTCTTTGGACTAAATATGAAATTTCAGATGCCTCTAATAATTGCAACAGACAGAACAGATAAATCATTTTCCATCGAAATTGTCAACCATACAAGATTTTTCTTCCACAATCACATGTGAATAGGTACCTTTATTTGTCCATGGATTCCCCTCGATCATTTCATGGTTTAACTTGTCAATCATCGAAATGAAGATTTGGACGACTCTTCATGGACAAGTTTTGCACAAAATGGGGTTAGTCTATTATTATAGCTCGTCTCAGCAGTGTTTACTTCAAATGTTGTTCCATATTCGCATTTACACCACAAATCAAAATTCGCAACAGGAAAGATTCCCAAGTTCACAGTGTATTCCACTTCATCTGACAAGAACAAGAAAAGATCAAAATGAGATTGGCAAAATATGAAAATAGAAATTAGACCACACAATCAAAGTTCTGCAGTGTAATTACAAGAAAATTTTAGAACGGCATAAAAATGAAAAGAGAGAATGTGATCATTGAGCTCCTGAGATGGCTTAACTTCACAAACCATTGGAGAATTATCCAGAACGTAAAACCATGATATGATGAAAAGCACCACCACAATAATGTAGTGACGAGTACCTGGTCTGCAGACAGTGATATGCCTACAAGGAAAGCAATGAGCCTTTGTTAGCAAATTTGGAATCATAGCATAAAAGAACTATATTCCTACTAAACAACACAGGAAGAAAGTTGCACCATGTTTGGACAAAATCTAGAGAGGGTTTAGTAGATATAGAAATCACTTTGAGATGTCAATAATTCAAGTACAATATTCAATTCAGCAGAAGCTCATAATGGGCGACAGTGTGGTCTCTAAGATCATTTAGTAATCTTAACTTGTTTCCAATTTGACATATCTGAATATAGAGAAGAATAAAAGGCTCCTTGTTTGCATCATTGTCACCTATAGAAGCCAATCATGATCTTCACGATACACAACTGTACTTATCTCTTCATGTCAAGTTATTTTTGCATTAACTAAGATCTTGCTGTTGCAATAAAGAATATGAAGCCGACTGGAGAAAGTTAAGACTCAAGGGATCCAGACAAAGGAGAATGAATAAGAGTGCATATTTCAAGTACCCATGCATTAGTCTTACATGCTGGAATTATGATTTGCTAGTGGACGGCAACAATATTAAAGAAGGTAGTGTAGATTTTCATAAATATGACTAGGTAATTGCTAGATTATAAAGAAAAGTACCAAACTAGGAACAAACACAACACTCCTAAATCAATGCTATGCAAAAGGTAAAGCTAGATTGTTGCCGTTCAAAACCTAATATAATACAGAACCAAGTAAGCTTAGGAGAAATAACTACCCAATATATGAAGAAAAGAGCTCCAGGGAAAGATACTGACGATGAAAGTTGAACAGAAAGAGAATTAAATTGAAAGAGGCATCAAATGCCAGTCTGGACTGAGAGGACAATTTAGCCAAATTATAACAAGCTGATACCTATGTCGTATGAATACTGAAATCCCATGATAGAGCAAGCACATCAATATAAGTACTCATGAGGTGAAGGTTGAGAAAGGGAGCCAGTGCCCAAGGCATGAACTTTCTATGAAAGATATGTATCATAGTCTTGTTCACATTCTTCATTTATTTTACAACTATCACTACTGCAGTACAGTGCTGACAGCAAAAGGGCTATTTCTTGAGTTCTCATCATAGGGAACAAATAATGTAATAGTAGATGTAAATTGGCGAAATTCGGGAAAAGAAGTGAAAGTGGAGAAGAGATGACTAAAAGGTGGCATTCTTTGATGCCACTCCTGACAGACGACTAAAAGGTGTACAAATCTATCTACTCATAAAAATTCAGCACAAATGAATGAGTGTAGATTGTTAAATTATCATTTTCTGTATATTATTCTCCGACCACAAAACTGAACAAGATAATGAATGTTTACTGAAGTTCTGTTAACATTTTGGTTTCCCGAATGATTTATCAACCCATATAACTACATACAGATGGTTAGCTTATCAGGGAATGTGGTTAATCTTCATTTACGCGTTTAATCTTCTGCGACAAACAAAAATCACTGATCAAATACTATAAATACGGGCCTCTCTAGGTCAGCAATGAGCTCCAACACTCTAAACCAACCTCGATCCCTTCGGTCTTTTCTCCCCTACAGTCGAGTACTAACTTGAGCTTTGTAGGAGTCTCATCGGATATTCCCCCTACACCGACCTTGTAGGAAACACCTAGATCAAGATCAGACAATCGAACACTCGTTGAACTCGAAAGAATTCGCCACAAGCTAAATGACTCGGTAGGCTCAAGTCGAGCATCCTGGTTGGGCATCCCGGTCAGATATCCTAGCAGGGAAATCCATTTTGGATTTCCAGGTCGGATCTCATCCTGAAGTGGACCATCATCAAATTTCAAATGTGATAAGATTAAAAGAAACAGGGGCCAGTTCGGGTCAATCCATCACGTTGAATTAACGACTAAAATCGATACTAAAATTACATAGCCAAAACTTGCAAGAATTGTACGAGGCCCTATTCATGATTAGAGCAGAAAATGACACGAGACTAAAGAATCAAGGAAATTAAAACGAACTTTTAGCCATAACTCCCATGAATGCAGAAAAGGCAAAAACCCAGGAATGTTTAATCCCTAAAGCAACAATAACAAAGCAAAATCTTTGAAGTACTAAAGAACTAGTAGAAACCTTTCATCCCCGGATGCGGTTTGCCCTTCTTGAAGTACAATTCTCGGAAGTACACCACGGCCACCGCCTTCCATTTCCTCACAGAAACCCTCCGTTTATTCGACAGCTTCACCTCGTAAAACAAGAGAATCAAAACCCTTATCGGAACGACACAATGCGCTCGAGAACGGGGAGGAAACGAGAGCACGGGCTTGGGGTTCGGCGGTGTGTGCTCGATACGGCTCACCTTGCGGATAATGATCTCGTAGGTGTTTCCTCCAGATTCGCCTTCTTCTCCGGCGACGCTCCCCCTTCGTCGTCGCTATCGTTGTCATCTGGCCTCCTATCCCTTTTCATCGGCTCACCGTTCGCGTCGATGTCACGGAGCGAAGAGCAAGAAAGGCGTTTGAACTCTTTTCTTGGCTTGGCGGGGAATGCGTTTCCTTCCGGTTGGGCCCCTGTTCTTCTTGTCGCATAGATCAGTGGCGGTAATCTCCTGTGGGTCCCGATTTCTTTTATCTGATAAATTTTTAAACAAGATGTTTGATGTAATACTTATGTATGTCCGTATCTTTTGGTATGTTAATGCTTTGTACAGCATGTAGAGAGGTGGTCGAAGACTTAATAGTCTCATTTTAGTTAGGTTGGTGGCCTCTTTAGGCTTGTAAATAAAGGTTGTGTAATGTGGACACGTGTGAGAGATTTTCGATCTGTAATGGATCATTTTACCCTTTGTTGTGCAACTGTTCAGAGCTTGTAAAATTTGTTTGTAATTTGCATTGTCTATGAAGTGTTTTTCAGATATGTTTGCTTGTGGATCCCGATTGAGGCGTTCTCTCTAACCCGTTCTCTCTTTTGTTGGTCCTAAGGGACAATTGGAGGCTTCGGGGAGGCTGACCTTTGCGGACGGACACGCAAGGGTATCACACGACTTAGGCAAAACCAGCTAAGTCCGTGACAGATAGTATCAGAGCGGGACAAGCACTCATACAAACACTTAGCATGCAAACGTGGGGGACCTAGCGGGGCTGCGTTGAGGGCAGTCAGCACACGCACGACCGTTTGGGGGAAAACGGGCATGGAGATATAGGGAAAAGGAGTCGCTCGGAGGAGCGGACATCTGACATTGGCATTCAGAGGAATGGCCAACCCTTCGCGTAAGAGGCACCACGAGAACAGGTAAGCTTGGAAGAATGCGGAGCGCACAAAGGTTGGGATGGCTGAGTTTGAGCTACGGCTCAACGTTGACAACTATACTTGATGGTACTCAAGGCAAGCGAGGTGCTTGGTAAAGAATGAGACCATGCAAGGTGGAATGAGTTGCTCAGCGATCGAAAGAGTTATGCAAAGCTCACAGAGGTGAGGGGAATTGCTAACTCAAAGAATTCGGTACTCATGCATGGGCTTGTATGCGGACGATGGAATGTTCGCGGCCATCCCAAGGCGACCGAAACTCGGCGCCATGGAGCATTGAAACTTTATCTTCGGCATGTGAAGGATACGTCTGTAGGAGGCTGAAGTGTGCAACGAGTTCAGCATATTACTAGGCCTTGAGTGGTGCAACGGGGGCTGTATTGACGTGGAGTCGCAATCTAGCAAATGCGTTTGTAGGATGCAGAACAATGCACAGTTTGTTCAGCAGATCGGAGTAGTCCAAGGGGATGGTGGTCTCCGAAACGAAGAGAGATGTTGCTCCAATTGGACAGTTATCCAAGAGGGATAAGTCCCAACTCTCCAGAGGGAGAATCATGTGGGACGGACCTCACTTGTTGAGGAGGAGTACCTCAACAAACAACGACTCCACGAAGCTCAATGGACTGAGCAAGCGGCGAGGAGTCGTCGTATGATCTCGCTTGAGAGAATGCATTGCGAGATCAAGTGGGGGAGCGACCCAAAGCAACCCAAATGAATGCACACTTGGAGTCGATGTGGAGATCAGACTCAAGGGAGGGCTGACCCATGGAATGGTGGGTGCGAGGGCCACCATCGACTCAATGCAAAAACGAGGAGCGGAGCAACTTGGGTGTAACTTGGCGAAGTACCCAAGCCGTATGAAGGGAGCCAGCATAGAAGTTGGAACATGGAGCGGAGGCACAGTGCTTTCCTTAGACAGATGTCAAGGACATGAACTCTTACAGAGGCAAGAGTAGAATCATGTTGTTCCATGGGTCCTTCATTCTGACGGAGTGGACTCATCTTGCATGGTGCCAAAGACGAAAGGAGCTTCTGGGCACATGCACCTTATCTCGGAGAAGCATTTGATGGAGGAACTAAGGCGACTCAATTTGCGGAGGCGAAATTGGGTTCAGAAGGCCTTAGCACGGGGCAAGAGGACTCAGAGGTGGGTACTCTTGAAGAATATGCCACAGTATTGCCATTCAAGTTGCCATGAAGGAAGCGGTGCGCAGCAGAGATTGTGCTGGTAGGGGCAGAGGCCCAGGATCCAGACAATGGTGCACAAATTACAATGAAGTCAGTGGACTTCGGGAGCTACTAGGCGACGAACTATCCTAGAGTGGTGCTTCATCTAGGTGTGACCCAAGAGTGGGTGGATGAAGGTCGATTGCTAAATGAGCGAACAAAATCGAAGGTGAAAGAGACCCTGCGATGTATTGGCATAGGCCACACATGGAGGGTTCACAATTCGAGTTCAACCCACAAGGATCAGAATGTAATAGAGATGTCAACAGGAGGCGACATGGTGCAGCGGATCGTGGTGGAACAGTTCGTGGCAAATGCGATACACACGATCTAGTCCCGTGAGGGATTAGATCATATGGAGGTATGATCGGGAGCTACTGGAAGCACCACTTCGGTGAACAACACGACAGCAAGAAGGGCTATGGATTTAAGGAGTGAAGGCCATGGTACCGTAGAGGCGGGTCTTCCGTGCGTGCATCGAATTTTGCATCAGATGAAAACCTTGGTCATCAGCATATGAGGGCTGTGTTCCACCAAGGGAAAAGTTCGAATACAAGTACCAGTGGGCCCCATGGGGGGGACTTGATCATGCAGAGGTATGATCGAAGCAGTTGGAGAGTTGGACTGCTCTAGAGCTCATATTCGCTTAAGGGAGCCCGACAAGTCAAAGGACAAGGCCGAGTAAGCGAACGTTGCTACCAAGGAAGCTAAGGAGAAAAGAATCGGTGCAAACCCTACAACGTGATGGCAGAGGCCATGCATGGGAGTTGCAGTCTGTCTTTCCATCGACCAAACAGACTGCTTGGAGAACATAGAGGTGTTGAAGCAGGGGGTCGAAAGGGGCGAGGAAGCGACGACGAGTCCAGAGGGACTTAGCTACCCAAAATCAAGCATCAGTTAGAATGGAGGTGGACTCGGAGGAGTGCCACAGAGGCATATCTACTGATTGTGAAGAAAAGAGATGCAGATGCGAGGCGACGGATAGTAGTGCCATGAGCATGGCAGCGCCATGGTACCACAGAGGCGGGACTTCCGTGAAAGTCATTGATCCCTTGCTCTCATGGAGGGAGAGCGCTTGGTCGTGAAAGGGGCCGAGGAGGTGGAGCATGCAGAGGCAATCTCCAAGTACCGAGACAATGCTGAAGGGCAAAGGCCGAGGAACCTCGTAAGACCGGTGTTAATGAGCTTCTCATCAAGATAGCCGAAAGTGAAGGACTTCGGGTCATGCAAGAGTGCATAACCAAGGAACGAAGCAGGCAGTACGCGGTGCTGCACCTTTGCTACTCAGTGGAGTAGGCGGCAGGGTTGATGGAGAAGACGGTATAATCCCAGAGGCGACCAAACCTATGAGAGAATTACTCCAAGTTGGGGTAAAAACTTCCTACATTCCAAAAGTTCGATGACATTGAGAAGGTGAATCACAGTAACTAACTCAAAGCAAGGAGTGCAAACACTTCAAGTGCTTCAGAAGTGTGAGCAAAGAGCAGACGAAGGTTAGTAACCAGCTCGATGCATGGAGTACAACCTGGAGGAGGCGGGCGAAGTCAAGTTACCTTTGCCTTCTCAACCCTTAAGAGAATGGGCGAAACCGAGTACCCCAATTCTCTTATCTATCCAGTAGAGGAGCTCTGCACAAGTTCAAAGACCCTTCGAAGATAATGAAAGACAATAGTTGTCAAATCCTCACCAACGATGATCAATGCTATTGAGAGTAGATTGTCTGCTTCATTTCCCAACAAAATGCCAATCGAAAGCGGAAGTGATGCGAACCTACTTGGATGTGACAAGTGAAAGAAGAGTCAATGAGCAAATTTTATGGAGGAAGGACCCAAAACTTCAGAAGTTTGCGAGACGATGCTCGTTAAAGCTTCAACAAGCATCCACCCAGTTCAAGCAGCATGAAAGATTTGAGAGACTGGCGCAGTAAGGATGGTATTTTCCTTCATCTGGGGGATCCGTAGGAATCAACAATGATAAACACAACTCAGCCAACCCCACACCAGAGTCAGAGTCATTGGTGAGTTGAAGCAGCTAGGAGCCAAGAGGCGCATTGTAGCTGGAGCAGAAGATTGAAGACTCAGCAAAGGCGAGGAGTTGTAGTGTCGACAAAGGCTTCAACGAGGACGTCGAAGGAATAAGTGGAGGAGAATGTCACAGATAAACTTCTAAACAAGATGTTTGATGTAATGCTTATGTATGTCCTTGTCTTTTGGCATGTTCATGCCTTGTACAGCATATAGAGGGGCGGTTGAAGGCTTAATAGTCCCATTTTAGTTAGGTTGGTGGCATCTTTACTTTAGACTTATGAATAAAGGTTGTGTCATGTGGACACATGTGAGAGATTTTTAGTTTGTAATGGACCATTTTACCCTTTATTGTGCAACTGTTCAGAGTTTGTAAAGTCTGTTTGTAATTTACATTGTCTATGAAGTGTTTTTCAGAGATGTTTGCTTGTGGATCCCGATTGAGGCGTTCTCTCTAACTCGTTCTCTCTTTTGTTGGTCCTAAGGGACAATTGGAGGCTTCGAGGAGGCTGACCTTTGCGGACGGACACACAAGGATGCCGCATGACTTCCGTATGACTTAGGCAAAACCAGCTAAGTCCGTACAGATCAGTGAGAAGACTATTATTTCCCTGTTTGAAGCCTCGGTTGAGAGAGCCTGATATGGAATACCTTTTCCGGTTGTGCTTTTGATACCCGTTCACTCTGTCCAAAGTACGCTACCTTTCTCATGAATGGATCTGAGATGGCTCCCACCGGGACCCACTCGAATCGCGAATTATGATCAGGTCGGTTAAGCGAGTGCGGTACAACGTATCGCCTGGGAATTCCTTCCATAGGTGTGCGAACCCCTTTCGTGTCCCCTTTAGGTCGAATTGTTCGACAAGATGGGTTTTACCCACGGCTTTTATTGGGCCGTTATATGGGCATCACTTGCAAGGCCGTAATGCTTTCCACGTGTCTTTGTGTGCATCCCATGCATCATTCTCGCATGCGACCGCAGGTTTCGGACCAGTCAATCTTGCCGTCTCAACATGCCCTGTTACTTGTCCCTCTCGTGTCTCTGCTCTCTTGTTTCCGAGCAGCTCAGATTTCTACTGTCAAACCTCCTCATCTTAATCCACGAATGAAGTTTCAGATCATGTCCATCCAAATTGGTCGAGGCCACAAGTCGTCACCTGCTTCGGAGATGACAGAAGGAAAACGAAGTGATTGACAACCCATAGTTTTCTGGAGGCTTCTTCCTTGTTGCTTTCACCTCTGTGAACATGATTGAACTGCTCTACCAGTTGAAGCTGAAACCCTAGTCAATGTTTGACTTTTCGGAGTCTGAACTGAGTAGGGAATCGGAACACGAGTGATCATCCCAGGCGGCAATCATCTTTCGGATCAGTAGCGGTGAACAGAGGCGTGGGAACATTGATTGGTAGAACTCCTCTGGATAAAGACTTGGTGTGCCAAGAGACGATTCACATGGCAGTATTGTGACTGCACATCTCCACAGAATGTGAAAGCATAAATAAGTTGCTTGCGGTATGACACACCACATACATCCACCTCAGGATCTAATGAGGTGCTGATTTCAAACTTGCTGAGCACTAAAGAAACAAACAGCATATGAATCAATTAGATTGTGCAATTTACTACCATTCCACAGTTGAGGAGCATCTGTTCCTGTTCAGTCAGTCATCTTTGCTGCTGCACAACCGAGTAGTAGACTCTCCCACAGCTCACGGTTGCATTGTAATTTTTACATATAAAACCTGCTCCTCTAGTGAGCATCTTCTCTGGTTCACCTTTGAGAAGAGCCAAGAAAGGTTCTACCTTTATGGCTCTGTGCTGAGATAAGAGTAGCAAGGAGCTACCTTCTGCTCGACTTTGGCCTTTGCTCTAGTATTTGATCAAGAAGAGAGAAGAAAGGAGACTCCTTTGCGGTTTGGGAACCATGTCCGGTGGGGTGGCGGTGGAGGCGGAGGATTGCGGCTCCGGTTTTTTCTTAGGGCTGCCGGACGACGTGCTGGCGCTCATCTCTGCCGGGCTCCACCACGGTGACCTCTGCGCTCTTGCCCTCTGCTGCCGCGGCCTCCATGCGGCCATAGCGGCCTCCGAGAGGGTCTGGCTCGCGCAGTGCCGTCGCCTCGGCCCGCCGCCCCACCTCCTTTCCAGGTGGCGAATGGGCGTTCGCTCCTACCGCGCCCTCTGCCGCTTCCTCGCTGCCGTCGCACCGCTTCTTGGCATATGGGTGCATCAGAACCCGGAGCTGGGCAACGTCGTCTGCGTCATCTGGGGTTTCCTCTCCATCGTCGGCGTCCGCGTCATTCCCCAGGAACTCGGGCCCCTGGGCCTCGACGCTGGACCGCTTCTCTGGGCGCCGGTTTTCGAGATCCTCGCCGATGCCAACGGCGCGCCCTCTCGCTTCTTCCTCCACGGCCGAGACTGCGGCTTCGACTGCCTCTACCCTGGCTTCGTCCGATCCATCGAGTCCTCTTGCAACGTGCTCTTTCTAGAGGCCGATGCCCGTCACATAGTCTCCACCTTTCCCTCGAAACAGCATTTGTTCCCCGCCCGGAGCTTCCCTGCCATTTCTGAATCCAAAGGTCCAAGTTTAGGAAGACAATATTGCCGGTCGTATGCCACCGTAATCTACCGTTCCTTGGCTGCTCCGCGGGCTTCTTCCCTTCCCTTCAGCCGATTGCCATTTAGAGATGGCCGCCGGCTTCTAGAATTGGTGGCGGCCAGAGTCCGCCTCAAGGTCCCCCGGGACCTGGCCTCTGCTCCTCTATTCGAACGATCCTCTTTTTGCGATGATGCCAGTCTCTTGGCAGATCGAAGGTTGGAGCTCCTCGAAATGCTTAAGCTTAATGGAGGATGGATCAATCGGGATGTGGCTGAGTTGGCATTAGGCTTGATGGAGCACCAAAGTGCTGAAAACATCAACGCCATCGACGACCGGCCATGTCCTGCTGCTCACCAAGGGAGAGCCTTTTCCTCCATAACTGGGTACTTGAAACAATTCATGGGCAGGTCCAGCATTCCCAGTGCATCCTGTTCGATTTCGAGAAATGGGAGTTCTTCGGGCAGCAGCAAGAACAAGCATGCGCAGCTCCAAGAGTTCTTGAGGTCAGGCGATCTCATCGGACTGAGCTTACGAGCAACACACATGAGGCTAACTACGTACAGGGCATGGCCCAACATGCACGACAGCAGGATCGCGCTGTATAAACTCCCATTACAGGGTCCAATGGCTGGCCGAGAGTATGCAGGCCTGTGGGGTGGCACCTTTGGCTGGCCTCCGGGACAGCCTTCTGAGGGCAAATCAGAGAAGGCCTTGTTCTTCTTGTTGCTTTCTTACGAGGAGGTCGAAGGTCATCTTCTGCTAATCGGCACCAAGATACTGGAAGGAACCCATTATGTCCTCCACCCCAATGGCTCGGCAATGTTCATCGCGAAGATGGATGAGATAGGATCAGAGCCATTCCCATGGGAGACTAGTGCTGAGTCTCTTCAGGTGGAAGTAAAAAATAGTTACTCCGGGGAGGGGATTGTGAGTGGTTATGGGTTCCAGTACGGGTTCCAGTACCCAGGATCGAAGCCTGGCTCCTTGTTCGTGCTCCAGAATGGACTACTTGCATTTGTGTGGAAGGAGTCGAAGTCTGTCCTGACCTTGCAGAGAGTAGACTTGCAAGAGCTTCTAAAGAAAGGAGAAAGAGTGCCCGTGTTGCCGCCAATTGCAAACTTTGCCTATCTTACAAAGTCTTACTCTAACGTCTTCGCAGGCTTCCCTACTAATTCAGGTCATTCATCTTCTCCAAACTATGATTAGCCCTGCTTACGTTGCCATTTCAGTCTATTTGATTGGAATTACAGAATGATTATCTTGAATTGACAGATTAGCATTTCGATAATCTCGAGTTTCCTGTTAAGCTAATTTCAGTTGTATGCATCTGTTAAGAGTATGTTAGTGTAGGTTATTATCCTTTTTTACTATGTTTTCATTCTTTCTGTAAGCTTCTTCATGATTATAAATTGTGGAAACTTCAACCAAGTTTCCATATGACTTCATTTGCTGTCTAATATATGTAGTTTCTGATTCATTTGCAACTGACCTGTTTATCTATCTGACCACAGAAAATGGCATGCTACTTACTGAAGCACTTGCCTTCTCTGAAACTTTATGACTTGAAAAAAAAAAAAAAAAACACCGGGAGACCACTTATCAATGAACTTTCATGAAGTCATCGAGTGATGGACCAACTAAGATTCGGATGCTTATTTGTGAAGTTCTCTGCGGAGAAAGGCTTCTTAGGAGTTTAGATGAAGGGGTTCGTGGCAGATGATAGGACTCAGTTTCAGAATTATGAGGTGAATGGAAGAGTGATCTGCTGCTATGCGGTAAGAATAGCTTGATGTTATTTGTGAAAGGATAATAAGTCATGTACTTCCAAGGATGTAGTAATTAAACAAGTAGAAGTTGGGAACGGTGACAAGGAAAATGAAATCATGATCGAGGCATAAAAAGAGGCCTAACATAAATCTTAAATGGACTTGAGAAAACAAGTCAACTAGAAGAGAAGACGAGACAAATTAGTCAAGGTTTTCGGCAGAGGATGTTGTTTTCAGTATTCAGATGATAGTACTGGTAGCTGTTTAGAATTATGATGATGCCTTAAAGAGTCGAATTGGCGTATCGCAAGATCAGCTTGTTCTTACCAAAAGGATAGCAAGTCATGCACTTCTAAACATGTAGTATGAGTTTGGGGAAAAAAAAAGGACTAAAAATACTGAATGAAACATAAGAAGAGGCCTTACATGAAATCTGTATATTGCCACCAAAAAACAAGTCTACTAAAGGAGACAATAGGAAGCAGTTAGAGTGCAATCTCAAAGCAAGATTTCATTTACAGGTATAGAGGATGAAATGATTGAAACATCCATATGAAAAAGAACAGCCCAGTGCAAAAAATACTCCATATAGAGTGGGGAGGGTCAATGTGTTGCGAACCATGCAAACAATGATGATGATTAGTTTATGGTTGAGCATTCTTTTAGAGCTTAGTTATTTTACCGTACAAGTTGTTATAGATAAGTAGATGTTATCTAATTGCCATCATCAGAAGTCATTGTGTGATACATCTAATGTCGTTTAACGTGACAAGTTTACTGTTTTTGAAATATAACAGCCTGTAGAACTGAAAAAAGGTTTTGTTTAACAAAAAAGTCAAAATAGATGTGCTATAGAAAGAGTTGCAAATTCCAAGCTTGAAATGTCTCTACTTTGTAACGAGATGCTAGGAGGAGCTGTGAACATAAATAGAAATGATAATGAAAGTAAAAGTTATATTCATCAATTTTAATATCCTTAACGCGGCCAAATGCAAGGATTTGGTAGCTGGTGGGGGACGCTTATGGTATATAACAAGTGGTGAACTTGGCATCTAATGCTTCTGGCATATATTTCATGTATAACAAGTGGTGAACTTGGCATCTAATGCTTCTGGCATATATTTCATGCACACGAGAAGCAAGGAATAGAAGGAACAAACACATTCTGCATACAATTCTATACTCCCTGGAAGATAAATGAAAAGTCTGATCACTGTCTTCATTATCTTTTTGTTGCTGCAGGTATCATACAATTTACATATTTTTTGAGAGGCAATGCCTCCAGCATACAAATTTATCTCGTTTCCTGCACGAACAAGAGGCCAAGTATCTACCATCTAGCATTAATAGTTATCTAGTTTTATCCAGTTTCCTGCTTGGATAAGGAATATGAATAGGCTTCTTTAGATGTGGCATCAGGTGCTCATTTTATCTCTGAAGTATACTCTTGGAAACCTCCATCTTATTTTCTGGTAGCAGTTTAGCTTTGCAACCATGAAAGATATGTTAACCAGTAGATCACATACAGGAAAATGGTTAATTGATCCAGTTTACTTTTTTGGCTCTTGATGTCAAGCAAGACATCAAAATGGTCAACCAATCAATGTTTGATAATGCAAATCCTAATTCTGCTTTTTTGTACAGGTTTCATTCCACATATCTGATAAATCCTCAAGAATCAAGTGGTTGGAAGCTGCCAAGTGAGCATCGACTATAGGAGTTTTGTGAAGCTCATACGATTAGTGGGCATAACTCTAAAACCGTCGTTGCTCTTGCTCCTGATCGAGAAACGGAGTAGACGTACTAGTGGGTCTCTGAGGTCGATGCTAATTGTTCAATGTTGCAGATCGGAATTTGCCTTTGTTCAAGCTGGTTACTCGATTTAATTGTGTTGGTCCATCGAAGGCAAAGCACCAACTCTTGAAACATGACAGACTGCAGACCAAAGCTTCTTCCTGTTGGCACAACCAAAGAGAATGTCTCAGAAGCTTTTCCACAGATTAAGCAATCAATCTACAGTGTCAAAGGCCATCCTTTGTCTTCATGAGATTTCTCAAGTGTGAAACCTGTTTGATGGCTACTTAGTTTGTCCTCTCTTCACTACATCTGATAGAATCTACGAGGCATATTGATCCGGGCAAAGTGTATTCAGTCAATGAAGCTTTTGATAAGTACCGAACGAACTTATCTTCCGTTCTACAATATGGAAGAACATTGTAGAATTATCCCAAGAGCATATTTATTCTGAGTGAGAATTCATGAATAAAATTAGTGGTCAATTGTGTAATCTTTATGCTTATTTTTCATGATCTACTTTTCATTTATTTAGTTCATGAGATTGAGATTAAAATCGGAGTTTTTTCTTCATAATATACAAGACTTTTAAATGATGAAAATACCATATCTGACAAGGTATAAGTATCTACCAAGACTCCAAATACTAACACTTCAAATCAAAGAATGGTGGCTATGTAGTATGCCCATATCCACACTCACATCCCTATAAAATCTATGACGCGTTGACTCAGCCCGGAATCGACTCGGTTTCATCGCTGCCGTGGCGACTCCAGCCGTCCGATTCGGTTGGTCCCGTGACTGACGGCCGGAGATCATCTTCCAGACGATTCCATTTCCACCGCAGCTCGCGGAGTCGCCACCGTGTCAACTCAGTTACATGTCCTGCGTGCGGCTCGTTTGTAGCTCAAAAGGGCTTCCCCAGGTACGTGAGGATGTCCTGGAACGGGTCCCTCGACTCGGAGGAGAACAGACCCGGTTCGATCTGGGAGAAGACCGAGCCGCCGGCGGCGGTAGCGGCGGACTCGAGGCCGAGGGCCCGGTCCCACTCGGTGGTGGGCCGCCACCGCGGCTGGCTCTGGACCTCCCTCTCGCACGTGAACTCCGGCCGCTCCGAGCAGCTCGAGTCGGCGTGCAGCTTCGGCATCGAGTCCGACGGGGCAAAGCTGTACACCATCTCCGCCGGCACGTGGGCGAGCGGCGATGGTGCGTAAGGGCCGAGCACCGGCTTCCGCTCCTCGGGGCTCGTGGCTGGGCCCGGCCAGACGCTCCTTGACACCACCGGCTTCCCATCCGTGTTCCCAAGCTTCTCCGAACCGCTGCTTCCTTTCTTGTTGTAGATACGGCATAGAACCCAGTCATCCAGCTGCAGTCCGACACGTCCCACATGTTAGTACATCATGCTGCTTTCTTGTTTAGATTATCTATCACCCAAGAGGACACGATGACTCCTCTCGTGCACTGTTCAAACGATGAGGATTCCTCACCGGCTCACCCTGATAGCAACCTGGCAAGTTGCATCGGGATGGTCACCCACACCAATAACGGAAGAGGATCCAGTGCACCTCCCCCACCAAACCAATAAAATTACGATACCCGTCAAAGACCTCGGCCCTTTGCATGTATTCGATTAATATGGTGGGTGCACAACGTACCCGGAGCGAGTTCTTCTTGCGGGCGGAGCGGTCGACGTCGGCGAGGCGGTACTCGTGCATGATCCAGTTGGTCTTGTCGCCCTTGGGGGCCTTCCCGATGTAGAACACGAGGGCCTTCTTGATGGCCACCGGCTTAGGCGATCCGACC
The DNA here is from genome assembly GCF_036884655.1 of Musa acuminata AAA Group. Classification (NCBI taxonomy): domain Eukaryota; kingdom Viridiplantae; phylum Streptophyta; class Magnoliopsida; order Zingiberales; family Musaceae; genus Musa; species Musa acuminata. The sequence goes on from NC_088354.1 coordinate 14,030,881, forward strand.
GGCTTATCCGCACCGGTCGCCTTCCAGTACCCCGACCCGGCCGCCCGGTTCGGCCTCGACCCGTTGGGGTACTTCCGGTCCCTCGGCGAGAAGAAATACCACTCCTTCTCCCCGTACAGCGCCATCCCTGTCACAGGCAGCAGATCCAGATCACACGGCCATCACACGCGCGGACGAGACCGTAAGCCAAATCGAAACCTACCTGGGAGGTGCCAGGGGTCGAACTTGTAGAGGTCGAGCTCGGCGATGATGGGGACGGCGACGGGGAGGCCGGCGCACCTACGGCAGAGGTAGTGCATCACGAGCTCGTCGTCCGTGGGGTGGAACCGGAACCCGGGTGGCAGCTGCAGATCTCCGCCGTTCATCGTTCGATCCCTTCGATCCACGCCCGTCGGATCTCCCGCGTGATATATTAAGGCAGGGAAGGGGAGAGAAGCTTTAAAACTTGGAAAGCCACGAGCAGAGCCACATAAATAGACGCGAAAGGGGTGCGGGTGGGTCGAAGAAACCGACAACGCGGTGGCAAACCGGTCGAGTGCGGGGCCCAGGCGGTGGGCAGCTTCGAGAAGGACCACCAGCCTCCGTGTCACGCATCCAGCGGCGGTGGGGGGCTTACCTAGCGAGGGTTGCGGCGGGATTCTGTCATGGCTTACGTCACCTGTTTCGTCGCTTCCCGGCCCGCGGGTCCCGCTAGGGCTGACTGGGGGTTTGGCCGTCGCTAGCGCGACACGTAGCTGGTACGGATTCGCGTTCTTTTTTGACGTGGGTGGATAAGGATGCTGGACGCGGGTGAAAGAGATTAGGTACCCGAGCACACGATTCATTCCAAGCACTATAATAATAATAATAATAGAGGAGGGAAAGAGACAAAAGGTATGAAGCGTGTTGGGCACGTGAGATTGGAGGAATTCACTTCAGTTGCTGACTTTTTGGCGCACACCTTTGACCGGTCCCAAGTGTCATCACGATCTGTTCGTGATTCGTGCAGTAAAGAAACTTGCGGCCGTTATTCCAAAACCATGTGCTCAGATTGGATGATGACGTGAATAAAAATGTAAATTAGAGAAGGAATTTTACCTAGAACGTATACGTATACGGTCAACGCGTACCGTACGAGAACGATCCCATCATCCTATATATAGTAATACCTATCTAATTCGAGTGGGGGCCCACTAAACTGGAGGATACGTATGGATAATCGTTACGCGTGGATTCCATATCATCACATACAATAAGATAAGCTAGAAAATATAGACGAACTCCAATGATTGTGTGTATTCGTGTCAGCAACTGGAATCCGGAATCTGGTTGTGTGAATCTTTGGAAGAGGTGCGCAAGATACCGTATCACCTGCCAAAGCTTTGACTTGGGACAAGAGAAGAAACCTTGTATTGTTGGACTCTTGGAAGAATACTTTCTGTTTGTAAGTTGTATAAGAGTTATCATCACCATCTGATCCGATAAGATCATCAATTTCTTATGAAATACTTAGATCCAAGATAATAATAATTTATATTTATTTAAATTCTATTTTTTTTTTTTAATGATGATGAGACCACTTTTGATGGATTTGATTTGAGATGGTCAATTTATAACCACTGTTTCAATGATATCACAATAGTAGTAATATATAGGACTTGGGATAAGATAAACTCACAAGTATTTGTCCTTTATGCTTTGCATTCAAAGTCAATAATTGAGAACTTGAATGAGACAAGTACACAATATTGAACATGATTCCAAGTTCCTGAAGTCTGTACCAACAAAATCTCAACCTGTATCAAACATGAGAAAATAAATTGCCAAGTCCCAGCATAATTGAAACTCAGCTTGTGTGCATAATATCTTTATATTAAATATGACTGCAGACCTATCAATCCATAATTAAATATGCCATACAAACAATCCTGTAGGTTGGATGATACAAAGCAACAACTGTGAGAAGCACATGCAATGTTGGGTTCCAGCATTTGGTATCCATCCTGGTCATCAGTCAGCAATCTCTAAAGTAATAATATCTCATCGACTAAGAACACTGTTCTGCTGCATGGATATTTAGACAGCAGCTGTTCCAACACTGCACATGGATTTAGGCACCTTCACCTTATCTTTGATTGGGTATTGCCCCCCTTTTAGTTTCATGTTCTTGATGTCTTTATCCATATCCAGAAAACAAGAAAGAACAGAAGAGAACAAGTTCAGAGCACATGGTTTATGTAGCAAAACAAAGCATATCTTTGCTGTCTTGGATTGGGACTTTGTTGCATGCATTAGGGATGCAGATTGAGATCTGATTCCAACAATTGGAGTTGGGTCCTTAGCAACAACAGGCTTTACCCACCATCACTTCTGTGGCTCTCTTCTTCAACAAGGTTTCAGCCCTCCTGTGGCATCACTGATGTCCTCAGAACATGCATGGAGTTGTGCTAAATATCTGGGTGATCACAGCTAGAGTGGACCTCATTTTTATGTGTGTTGCAGTGCAGTAATCAAGACCACAATTTGATTTGTCAGGGGAGTCAATGCACAGCTACTTGCACAACAAGATGTCAACTTTGACCTAATTTCCATGTGTTGTATGCTTTGATTGTCAATTAGAATTATATAAGTACTACAATTAAATATACAACTGCAGTACTATCTCACTAGTGATATTAAATTATCAATTAAATATGATTCAGAATTCTAAAAGCATTTGTAGGATGATAATAATCATAGGATCGCGACACGGATTATTAATACTTCAGTTAATATATCTTGATCATTTTGACATTATAAATGATCTTTGAAGTTTTTATTTATTCGTTATATATATTTTTTGTTTGCATCATACCAAACAATCCAAATGACCTTTGAGCTAATACCATTTATATTAGCATAGTAAACATACAAAACTTATTGATAGTCTTGTTTATCCATTGTTGTGCATTTAGATTTATCATATGTGGTTTATTATTTAGTCTGCCAATTTAAATTTAATCCTTAGTTTATTCATTATGTTAGCTTAATTAGCTATTCGGCAAGTGATCTCAATAATAAAAATATTATGATTATGTATATTATTTTTTAAACAATTCTTTGATTTTCTTAAGGAGCAAAATAAACACCTGTGATTGTGATTGTGATTGTGATACCATAGATTACTTAAATATTTAGGATTACCATTTAAATCATCTACTCAACTTTTGATTATTCAAACTGATATCTTCGGAACGAACGTATAAAATATATTAAAAATGACTGTCATTCTATTTAATTGATACTGATGATGAATCAACAATCATAATCGATAAGCATTATCATCAGGATTATAATACTATTCCCATAATTTATCATCATGCAAGATATTTGATATTCCTTTATTTGTGTGAATGTCGATAAATAGGGTTGAGATGTATACAATAAACACAACATACGCAAGTCTTCTTTCACATGCATGGAAAGCAAATTATTCATTAACCTACTACGTAGCCGCATCTACTCATGACATCTTAATTTCTCTGCAAGCTTCAACAGCCGGTGTCTTGGTTATGCCGGTGCACCTGCCGTCACACGTCTTCTTGCAAAGGTGATCCGGGTAGGATCTCCCCCTTTCTCTTCGAAAAAGACGAGTGTGTTTCCTGATGGCTGAAACCATGATCTTGGAACATGGTACCTGTGGTCAAAGTTTAAAGCACACAAGGAAGTCAATACCCGAAGGAGAAGAAATCTTTGGTGCAGATTTTTGTAACAGCAAAGACTACAAGATTTTGTTTCTTGAAGTGGATTAATTAGTAGGTGTAAGAGAGTACAATGCAATGAAGATTTCGAAGAGAGTTAGTATTTTTCGGAAACTTGTTACTGAAACACAGACCACATATTAAGTCATTCATATAATTGGCCAAATAAAGAGAAGATGAAGAGATCTTGTCAGCTGAATGAGGATGCTAGATTCAGAGAATTCATGTGTAGGTTCTATAGAGGAGTGGAATCATTAAACAGAAGAGTAGAACAACCAATTGAGATTTAGGAAGAGAAAGTACCATCTCTGGGAGATCTCTCCACATCCTGTCCTACATTTGTCTGGGGAAAATGGGCCTCTGTAGTCACAATTCTGGTTGCACTTGTTGTATACAGAACTTGTTAGAGACCAGTATCTTCCAATGGCTTTGCCATTCAGCCAGGCCTGACCTTTCCACATGGACTGCATGTCGAGTGCAACTGGTTCATTTCCTTGGGGAGGAGCAATTTCTACCTGCAGTGAAATAAGAGTCAGAGAATTTTCACTCAATTTATTAGATTGAAGGTTGAGGAAGAGCAGAACAAGCTAATAACAATGATATATACCAATGACAATTGCAGCACAGTTTTCATGAAACTTAGCATCTCTGACTTGATGTTGATAAAACCCTTTTTAGGATAATAAATATTAAGAAAGATCAAGAAACGAACAATTAATACCTTGTACCATGTCAGAGGTTGATTTTTTGGAGGATCAGATGCTGGTGTCCACCTAACATCATGGTTACCATCTGCCTTGAATATATTTTGATGCTCTCCTTCCAACCCAATCTGCAAAGAGAAGCACATCATATTATAGAGCTTCTTAGGTGATATATTTCCAAGAATTAGCACTGTCAAAAGGTTGTTGCGTTTCTAAGCATTAAAATACCATACAGCCAATGACATACCTATGCAAAAAAATAAACATGTAATCTTAAAATTCAGTCTCTCAAACTACTAGAAATGAGGAAGAGAAGATCTTAATTTACGTTGTTCCGAATGCAAGTCAAAAGTCCTGATGCCACCCTTGTGAGGTACTGACCTATGACATAATAACAGGTTGTTGACTTACTATGAGTAACACCTGCCTAACTAATCACTATAATGAACACAATGCAATAAGCAAAAAAAAGAAAAAGCCGGAATGCTCTTTCCTTAGAAAATTTAACTAAATGTTGAAATAAAATAATAATTTTAATAAAAGAGCTAAGCCATCTCCCAGTAGATAAATAATTTAATGTAATGGATTCTTGAGTCAGAAAAAGGGTAAGCCTTGATGTCATGGATTAGATTACCCCTTGTCGCAGAAGCAAAACAACCTCTTTCTTTGCTAAGAGTTAAGGCTGCACACATTGAGCCTCCCTAGACCTAATAATGTCGAGAGCCTTATACTTGGCTTGCCATTTTCTGTTCTTGGAGTCCAAGCAAACATACAAAATAAATTTGGCTCTATTATTCACATGACCACAAACATGACAAAGAATTTCTGTTCAACCACTATGTTACTGTCCTAGATTAAATAATACTTGTATGGTTAACTACAAAACCAATTTCTATGGTAGCAAATGACAGACTATATTGAGAGTTACAATGCCATAACTTGTTGCATTTTGTTCATATACAACACAGAACCCCCTGGAAACGAGCAAAACTAAGAGTCATCCTGCAGTGGAGGCAAGAGAAAACTAACAGCATTCAACATAAATTTAGCTCCATGATAGTCGAAACTTGAATACATCACATATAAATGCTAGCAAACAGTTTTGAGAATTAAAAGCTCACGATGGATACAGTAGCCAATCTGATTACCTTATATGCCCATGCAGCTCCTGACAAGTCTAAACCTCCATTTCTAAGTCCAGATATCTTCACGCTGGTTAACCCTGCACCTAGCCATTCATAAAAAGGTCCTGCATTCTTTGGTTGGAAGACAAAATATCAGAATCCGTAAGGAGCTTATAGACCGGTCATGCCACTAAAAAAACATACCACAGTTATTTTTAGACCAAGAACAAGTATTTACATTTTCAGTGAAAATTTCTTAGACACCCAGTTCAAAGTTGCTGTGTTGCTTTTTCAGAGATCAAATAATTGCTGTCCATACAATTTTCAGTCTCTATCATGGTTTGGAGAGTCTTACGCATCAATGCACATACCGTGTGCATGACAAAGAATATAGAGCATTGGCAAAATTCTTAGATTGTTAGAAGAATTAATTTTTCTTGTTTTTAAAATGAACATTGGGGAGACCAATAATATATGATGCATTAATACAGATATTTGTTACTCAGAAACTCCTTGAAGATCTATGAGGCAGATGATAGAAATAATGACTTGAAGAGCTGTAGTACATTAGAAAATCCTTTTACTCTCCACATATTGTCATTCTGGTTTTCGGAGTAAGACATATGTTATAAGCAACACTATCAGTTAAAACAAGGCACAATTACTTACTTGCAGCCCAACAGTCATGCTCAATAAAGCAATTTCATTTACCCCTGCCCTTAGGGTTATGGGAGCCTCAAGATTGATAGTATAACCAGAAGAATTGGCTGTAAGATAAAAGCCATAGGAATCATCAGTCAACTTTTATGAGTTAATAGATATGGACATATCCAAAGAGACTTGAATAGCATCAACCACTAGATGCACATGATTTAATAGGACAAAGGCGATGAAGTAGCATGAAAAGCAAGAGCGCCAGAGTTCTGTATTGTCTGCCTTATGACTGCATTTGATGACAACTGAAAAATCATTCATGTGAAGTCACAGTCTATATGCCATGTTAAGTTTCACAGGAAAGAAGGCAACTAGAACCAGCATTGAATGAAGCAGATAACAAAGTGTTGTAATCAATTTGAAGTGGCAAGAGGACCATCTGTGGTTGTCAATGATTAGCTTCACAGGACATTTCCTTAGCCTTTACTTTTAAGGCCCAAGATTGTCCTTATTATAGTTATTGGTCTGCTCATGCAAGATTAATGATAAATGACTAGTACAACTAATTGAATATCTACATGTACATATGCATTACTATGTATGTATAGGTGGAAGCGAGCACATGTTAATTATGTATTTGTGGAATTCCACCTCCCCAGAAACACTAGCATCATACTAAATATGTTCTATCTGTGGTCACCATTTGCAATCTATCAGTTCAAAACAAGGCTGTCTATGGTAGGAAAGATGAAATTGCTCTATGGGAAAAGGTGACTCCATGGAATAGGCTTATCGATGGTTCCCAATAAAACTTCTAAAGCTTCTACAATAGAGCAGTTTAATCTTCCTCTCTGCATTTGCTATATGTATTATATCCATAAAAGCATTATTATGAGTAAATCACAAAGATTTGGCTAACAAACAGATTCTTGGAATGTGCAGATAACCAAGTCCGGCACCAGAGTGTATCATATTTTTACAGCAATGATCCATGGTGAAATGATCTATATATGATGAGAAAGTCGGGAAAGAACCTTGAAGTTGACCATTTACAAAAGCCTGAACAGCATGGCCTTTAGATTCAACCATCAGAATTGGAAGACTCCCATTACTAAGAAATTCATTTCCATCTATATAAAAACTGCATTTATAAAAAAATTAAAGAAAAATTAGTATCTACATTGCAATCATGGACCAACTTTCATGAAAAACAGAACAGCTAATCACATTGTTTATGTATATCTAAGGCATCATGCAGGTTCCTAATGCCATATGTTATCAGATGATCTCTGAATTTCGAAGAAAGAAAACGTAACTAATGATGATATCGGCCTCTGCAAATACAAGGTTTCCTTAATGCTGAATTAGTTGCACTTGCCAAAAAAAGAATTCTTCCAGATCAAAATTATTCTCTAGTAACTATGTAACAAGATGAGTCTCCACGGAGACATCCAGGTTGTTAGCACATTTTATGCATGGTCAAGTGGTCAGTGCTTCAAGTCCCATTGAGCATATAGTGAATTGTGATTGACGTAATAACTGTGCAAAGAAGAAGGAAAACGAAAACTATCTGTCAATATGGAAGTACTGCAATAAACTAGCAAAGAAGATAACAAAAATTGCAGAGTTAAGCTTACCTTGTTGTATACCAAAGATAATCAGTTGTATCCTTTGTCGTATTAATATGATCTACAAGCTCATTTTTAATAAAATCAGGTGCTCCCCAAACACCAGCTTTCTCTGTGTAAACTTGCCAAGATAGCTTTCCTGAACCTGCAGATGCTTTCAACTTCTCTGGTACCATTTCTACTCGGGAATTTTGTGATCGGACCTGAATAATAAATACCAATCGAGACTGTTAGCAACATCAAAATACAGGAATAAGAATTTTAATTTGCTATAGTCACAAAATTCTTCAAAGACATAAATGAAAGAAACACAACCAATTTCACCTTTATATTTCAAGTCCTGATCTATATTTAGTTATCACAGTGTAGCAGCATTTTCATTGGTATGTAACAGTGCACTTAATGCCCAAAAAGGCCTTCATTGCAAGTTATCATAAAGGTATTAATTAGTATAACATAATGTTGCAATATTTAGTCGGCATACCGATGATGGAAAAGGCAGACATCTTTATTTAGTAGTTATTTAATAAATGGAACTTGAGATAGCTAATCTGGTACAACACATGGTATAATGCTTACTAGCACAATACATGTGCAAGTGTATGTGAAGCTGTTCATATGATTCTTTGGAATTTTCTTTCTTATAACCATAATAGATATTAGCATTTCTCTTTTGATCAAACAAATATTACTGTCACAGAGTTTCCTGTCATGGTATGTGAGAGAAAGTTACCACCTAGTATTAAACGAAGCAAATGCCTTGTCATTGTAAAGAAAGCACCAGAACATGAGCACTAACATGCATCTGATGATGTCTGAATTTTGATAAAAAGAAGTTTAACAAAATGCTCTTTAAGTGCTTCAAAAGTGATCTTGAAAATTCACTGTATGCTTAAATATTTGAATTGAAATAGAGTATAGCTAATATTACAGCTTATATAAGCAGGTTTTGCATCTCTGTCTATCATTTAGCCCCTCATAATAGATATCATATCAGGTAACAATTTGAATTTGGTTCTTAAGAACTATAGGATATACATTAATGTTGCCCATAGTATGTAAATAATAAGTAAATGGAAGATTGAACATACCTTTGCAGTGTTGAACACAACATTCTTGCAATCTGGAAGGATGCTGACAGACCAGGCTGGAAGATTGTATCGTACATTCCGAAATATGACCAACTTATCATTTCGTTCATCCACGTTAGCAAGGAATGCAACACACTTCCCTGAGTGTTCAAAAATATCAGCCTGCATAAGCAAGAAACTTATGTTGATAATATAAATAAAACAGAATAGCTGAAACCCACCAAAAAGATAATTTAAAAGAATGAAGCCTATCCTCTTAATGTAATGACCAGTGAAAACATTAAACTTAAAGAGGAAGACATAAACAGCATGCTATTTCATGAGTATTCCAAGACTTGATTGGCACTTTTATTTAAAGTGCACTTATTTGATAATAGGTTAAAAGTCCAAAAACATGATAATATTTTCCAAATAAGATTCATGAAATAGGGGTGGGAAAACATAATTAGAATGATATTAACCGTATAGGTGTACTTTTTGGCTCTCTTTCCTTGCTGGGGCTAATTATAGATTATCCCTTGTAATTAGCTACTCTTAGCATCCCAGTCCCTATACTTTCAAAAGTTACATTAAGATCCCTACACTAACGAAAATAAAATATTTAACTCCATTACTCCAATAAAATCCATCTCTCTTGATTTTTAACTCTATAAAATTATTTTTTTAATCATATATAAAGATCTCAATATTTCACTTTCTTAAGTATAGAAAATCCAATGTAACTTTGAAAGTGTAAGGATCAAAATACTAAAGGTAGTTAATTATAGGAGATAATTTATAATTAACCCTTAAAAATGATAACAAATTATAAAATATACTTGCATTTTGTAGTTATTACTTTATAGTGCTTAATTTTTTAATTATGCATAAAGTGGATATATTTGGGTGTCACTATGCCTATACAAACACATAAAGAAATACTTGGTTTTGAACTTAGTGAGGAAACTATATCATAGGAAAAAAAAAAGAAACTGTGTCACCTCTTGATGAGAGCCAAGAGACAGAAACTTTGACGTGCCATAGAGCAAAGTTTGTTCACATAATTTTATGGCTTCATGGAGCTCCTTCAGATGTGACCATTTTGGGAGCCTAACCAACCCTAAAATGCAATCCATCTTCATTAGTGAAATCAAATATCAAAGAAATAAACCTTTCAATTAAAATTTAAAAAATATTAGTTATTTGTAACTCAGTCAATGAAAATCTAGAAAGTAACATACCATATTCATCTATTGGAGCATCATAATCATAGCTTGTAGTGATGAATGGTCCCCCTGAAGTGCGACCAAAATTTGTTCCACCATGATACTAAGAAAAAGATGTGAAGTGTGCATTCATTGTTTTCAGTAGCATGAAATAATTTGCAATCTCCTACCAAAAAATATAATGATTTTTAAAAGACATACCATGTAATAGTTTTGCAGACTACCACCCTTCTGAAAAAAGCGAGCAACAGCAAATGCAATATCCTGAGGTGGTCTATGAGGCTTTGCCGTCCCAAAATTCTGAAACCTGGAAAAAGGTTACATTTTAGCATTAGTAAAAGCCTAAAAGATCTGTAATTGAGCTTACAACAATGGAAGTAAAAAAATTGTGCCGTGAGATTTTGTTGACATAAGATGCATCAAAGAGATACTATGGTTGACCAGATGCAGAGCATAAAATCATAGAAATTTACAGCCAGCAAGACCTAGAAAGATTATAGTGCTCTGGATTTGGGGCATTAGGTAATTCCTCCAGTTTATAGTTAATAAAGTAAAGCATTAGAAACATATTTACAGAAGCATCTTCCAGTTATCACTGAGAACTAATCAGGTGCGGAGTGGAACAATCAAGAAATCATAGCCTCTTTGCAAGTCTTCTTGGGTATGGGTCTGAGTTAGTCTCAAGCATAAACCTACTGACCCCACTTGATTCAAATTCTCTTTCTTTCTCATTTCTGAAAGCCAAAATAAAATTTGCCTTAGTCCACCAGATTGATCCAGTCCAAACCATCTTGTCCCAGCCTGGCTTATTCACCAGCTACAATGATCAAGTTTGAGTCAAGAAATCTTGTCCTGATAGCAAGTCTCATCAGGTTCAGATAAGTTCCTATGCCCCTTGCACCCAATATCAACCCAAACCCACCATTTACAAAGAATAAGATAGATTAGTTGGAGAGAATACAAAAACCCAATTTCTCCTCCTTGTGCTGGGAACATTGAAAATGTTTATGCATGCACATATATCAATGTTTTCCTTTCCCAAAGAAAAGGTGGAATACCCATCTATTACGTATGATATGTTGGTTAGTTATTTGATCCACGTCCACTCTAGATGAACCTTATTTCTCTCACCTATCTCTCCCCTTCTGACCACCATTTCCACATATCTTAACTATTGTGAACCTGTGACTTCCTTTTCAGATCAGAAACAAGTTGTCCCCATGTGTGAATATGATTCTAGCATGCTAGTCTCTATAAAGTTAAGGTGTCAAAATCATAATACATAGAAGCTTCACTTATTTGACAGACCAGAGTGTTGTCCACAGATTTGGACCAACATACTTGCATCCTTAAATATCATCTAAAATATAATGAAAAGGAAACCAACTATATCCACTCAAAGTTTACGTATTTATTCTCAACTTCTCATTTACTCACATGTAGTTTATTTGGAAAAGCCAATTCTATAAATTAGATTCTCCATGTCAGAAGTTAAACTTGAGAGTAACACTTTAAAAGCAAAGAAGATAATGCTGATTCAACATAGAAATTACCATCCAGGCCAATTTTCTGTCCAAAATTTTGGTTTGTTCGCAGAACTTGGTTTGAATTGATCGCAATAAAATGAGTTGCAAGTATTTATCTGCAAGTTTGAAGAAGAAAAAAAAAATCAAACTTTAGTCGCTACACGATAATATGTTTCTAATTTTTGAAGCTGTGAAACAGGGATTGACACTAATATAACAATGATGATACATATAAATGTAAAGAGCCATAATTTTGCATTCTCACAAGTTGAGTCACAAGATAAGAGACATGTAAAACAAGAAAGAATAGCAAATTCTGTTTGATTTTGCTTGATGCACTCTATCTGATAGGAAGCAGCTACACTGTCTTGGAGTTCCAATTGAACAGAGTAGTGAATTATCTCTTATGCATTGCTGCTCTAACTACTTAACACAAAGTTTGAAAAAGCTACTGACAACTTCTTGTCAATAGCTTTGTCAGTCAAAATAAACAGTGGTTAGCAAGTTCCATGCTGTATATTATATTGGCCTACTACCATTAATCTGAATCCTCAAAAAATTTGAGATGGAATCCAGAAATTGTACACCAACAAGGATATGAACCATTACCACATTATCAGGGGCATCATACTGTTGGCACATGATCCAAGGTACACCAATGTTTTGAGAGAGTGCCATATTGGCAGCCCACCTTGAATATGACCTCCCCCCATCACCATACACTGCTTCAATATCTCCATATTCATTTTCAATCTGCAGTCAAGCCAAAAAAAGGAACGAAAATAAGAAACTGATTTCAGTTCTTGAGCTTCAACGACAATAAAAGAATGATCTTTGATAGGATTTTTGAACAAATGACAATAAATGAAACAGATAAAACTCAGCCCTATCAGCCATCGATGATCTTTCACAGTGGTAGAGCACTTTCTATTGGAACGAGGAAGAACACTCTTATATCATGCAAAAACTCGAAAAGACTGATAGAGCTATGAGGCTACACCTTTAGCTGGCTATGATATATACACACTTCGAAGTTAGATCAAAATTCTCAGTTACAGTTTCTATCTTCCACTCTTATTACTAATAAGCAAGGTCTTCAAAACAGCTCGGTCAGTCAGCACTGAAAAGAGGTAACAAAAGCAATATGGTCTGTAAAACTAAGTTCCAACGAAAGTTCTGTTCCATGCTTGGATGCTATTGCAAAATAAGCTCAATATTAAAGCACGCCCCATTTGAAGGTTATCTAAATGCATAAAACGTGCTCGCTATGCGGATTGCAAGAGAGGATTGCGATCATTTGGTCAATACTTGTAGTTGAACCATGAGGCTGGATTGAGCTAACTACAATATTTGGGAAGGCAGGAATTGTAGAGATAACAGTAGATTCAAGTAAAGATGTATGAGAATCAAATTTTTCTACAAAGAAATCAAAGAACTTGGTCAGTTGCAGAAATTAAATGATAGTTAAGAGCAGTTGCCTGAGCCAAAATGATATGGCCTCCTTGTGATGCAAACAAATTCTCTCGCTTCATCATCTGCACTATGAATGTGGTGAAGCTCGCCATATGACTCTGAAAGCCAACAATCAAAGACAAACTCTTGTCTGTCAGATTACACTCCGCATAGACAAAAAAAACCAAGAACATGCCGTTCCCACCAAAGAAAGATTGAAGCTTTATTCATCCTCAGACCTTGAAAGGTTCACTGTCAGTCCGGAAAACAGTCCCCGGAACATAGTGCAGCCAAACCGGCACTCCCCTGCATGGCAAATCCAAAGCCCAATAACAATCGAATCCCCTCAAGAACAAAACCAACAGAGGTGCAAAAATCTGAACGTCACTCGGCATACACACCCGTAATTCCACTCTGCGGCCACAAATGGCCCAATGCGAAGGATCATATACATGCCCGCATCTCTGACGATCTTCGCGAACCTGACAAGATCGAAGCGGTCCTCGAAATAAAACTGCAAACAGAGAGAAACGGCAGAGGAAGCGGGTTATGTTGAGGAACATATCAAGCAGGAGCGCGATCAAGAAACATGGGAAGGGAGTTGGAAGGGAACTGACTTGGCCGGGAGAGGGCTCGTGACCATTCCAAAAGACGTAGGTCTCGATGACGTCCACGCCTCCCCTTTTTGCCGCCGCGACGAGGTCGGGCCACATCTGGGAGTAGGATCAAAGACCGAGAGTGGCTTAGAGAAAGAAGAAGCAGAAGAAGAACAGCAACATGAACAACAGAAAGGAGGGTGGAGAGCGTACGGCGGGGACGCTGCGAGGGTAGTGAATGGAGGCGGAGATGAGGAGCTTGCGCTGGCCGTCGATGATGAGGGAGCGGTGGTCGAAGGTGACATTGCGCGAGACTGCAACAGAGAAGAAGAGGAAGAAGAGAAAGGAAAGAGAGAGGATGAGGAGGCCAGCGTTCTTGGCCATGGCTGCAAGTGTAACTCGAGCTGCGGGAGGCCATCAGCTGAGTTTATAGAGACGCCGGGAGGCGGAAGGAAGGCAGGAGAGGAGAGAGCGTGACAGCTGCGACCAGCTAACCCTGTGATTTCACCGCAGGGAATCGCGGTAATTGCAGTTGCATCGACAACCATCACTTTCCGTGCATGACACTGAGCAGCGCAGGCGATTGGGGAAACCCAAAGGAACAGGGAAGGCCATGTCGGTCCGGGTGCGCGTCGCCTGTCCTATCGAAGACGGGATCCAACAATAATCGCCATACCATTATTGTCCAAGCGGGACCCACGTCCCATGCATCTCCCGTACCTGAATCCTGTGCCGACTGGGTCCAGTTGATCCTATCCGGGAGCAGACCATCTGTCGGCGTCTGATTTCCTTACGAGATCCTAAAACACACGTACCGCACACATACCGAACACCTTCTAAGAGACCGGATCGTGGGGCCCACACCATGACTTCCACGTGGGAGGAGGAGGGCGCAGGTGGAACGCGGGTAATTAGACCAAAGGAGAACGAAAGCCTTTCGTTGCTTACGTGCGGAGATAATAAGATACTCCAATGCAAAAGACTTCGGTGGACTTCTTTTTAGATTTCGTGATGTACGTTATAATAATAATAATAATAATGATTATTATTAGTATTACTATTATTTGATGGGCATTTCAGTAGACTGGACACAAATGACTAGTTTTAGTCTGCCTTTGGATCGAAATCAAACGGCTAGCATTAAAGAATGTAAATGTTAATAAACTAGGGGACAGGACATTGGACACAAGCAATTTAGGGAAAATGAATGTTTGAGATTGAGATAGGAAAGTGTTTAACGATATTAAGACAGGAATAATTAGGTAACTATGATTGAATTATGTAAGTTGAGAAAATGTGGGATGAGAGGTTACAAGGATTTTGCCATGGATGGAAGATACGGAGATTTAAGGGTATCACCAAATACTACATATGTGTAGATGTCATTGGAGAAATCATGTACGGAATTTGTTGACCATTTTAATTTTAATGTAAGTAATCCATGATTCTTATGGATATTGATTCAAAGTTTATATAGAATGTTAGTGATATCGTCTTTATTCAAAATTCATGGTTATGGAAGGGAGGAGGTTTTAAGATGAAAAATATATAGTTAGTGTGATTTGATGGTTGAAAGGATATAGTAGTTTACTAAGAGCAAATGAGGGTGATCATTTATTTACATGAGAGCTTTATTATCGGATGGAAATGATTGTGAATTAAGCATACGATACCTCTATGATGATTCTAATTTTTTTAATTATATAGTAATATTAAGTAGCATTGAGAAACCTAAAATGAATGAGGAGTGAGATCTTTTCATTTTTAATTCACATGATACGATGATATCTTTATCAAATGATTTTATTCAATAAATTAATCGTATATGTAAACATGATAACTATTCCTTCGTCTAAATCAACTATTAAAAATTTTATGAATAATATCTTTTGTTTGGAGACTATATTCTTATAGATTTAATTGATATTGCTTAAGTTATACGACATCCTTTCAAATCCTTCTATAAATAGTCAATCTCTTTATAACCTCATAGGGTTTTCTAAAGACTTGCAAAAGAGAAGATAGGTTAGTAGAAATGTTTAACTCAGGATCTTATAAAAAAATATTTAAGCAAACACTTGATAAATAATTTTTTAAAATATAAAGATGAAATTTATAAGATATGAATGACCATCAAACAAAGGATCCAAGGTAGTTGGCTATACTCAAGAGTCCTCATACGTGTCCATACGATACCGCTGCAGAATTAAGCAGCGAACTAACCCAAAATACTATTCTAAAGGCCTATATAACATTGTGCCACTTGAGTAGCTCTAAGGTGCTTAGGTGAATGATATTTCATGTTACTTTGTGCACCTAAAAAACATCTAAAATGACTACATGTCTTATTTTTAGATAATTTTATATTTATACGATAACCACATACATCAAAATGGAGTTGTCAAACTAACTACAAGCCCCTTATGTGCTACCTAAGGCATGAATGGAATCGAAAAGCATGGACATATCTAGATATTATGTTAGACACCTTCCCTTGAAGCTATTCATTACATTGTTCCCCATTTATTCATTGAATGTCCTTATTGAAACCTTTACAAATGCTGCACCTCATTAACTTCACTAAATCTTTAATCTCCTGCTTTAGTCATAATGCATTTATCACATTTAGTTGCTCTTTGTTGCTACTATTAAGTAGTCGAACTTTGATCTACCAATGTTGTTTTGACTTGCTAGTGAATCTGACTTTAGTGTAGGGTCGATCAAGTTGTATTGACCTTCATTGGTTCCTCCAAACCCTTTAAACGAATGAAAAAACATTCCCTATTATATATCAATCCCTCAAATGTCTATGCCAATTGAATTGGATAGATGTCTTTAACGATCATTGCCTCATAGAATTTAAAGTTTTTAGGTAATTTTTTCATAAAAGTTGCCCATCGACTTATCTTTTGCCTAGTTATCATCTTTGCTTTCAATTATCACTTTGTTGAGAAATGAAGCAAATAAGCTATTTTTGATAGAACCAATCACCATTGATTGTTTACCACTATATCTCTTCGAAGGGCCTTTAAATATGTATAGAGCTCTTCTATTGCATAACTAAAATAACTGAGGCACTCAGTTTCGCTCGTTCTCTTAAGAGTTGAGAAGGCTAAGAGTACTTGACTTCACTTGCCTCATCGAGGATTATACTTCCTTCACTTACTATTTGCTCACACTTTTGAATCACTTAAAAGCATTACATTCTTTGTATTGAGTTAGTTATTATGAGTCATCTTATCATTGTCGTCGAGCTTCCGGAATGCAAGAAGTATTGCCCGATGGAACAAATTTTTTTCCTAACTAGAGCAACTCTTTATTAGTTTTGGTCATCTCTCATGAATGTACCACATACTTGATCATTTTTGTTGCCTACCCCTTTGAGCAAAAAGGGTACAACATCGCATACTACATACTTCGTTCCTTAGTCAAACACTTTCTCATCGACCCACTTTTGACTATCTTGATGAGATGTTTGTCGACACCGATTTTATGACGTTTCATGGCCTTTATTCTTTTGTTTTATCTTAATACTTGGAGTATGTTATTATTTTTTTTGAACTCCTCGGCCTCTTTCATAACTATACACTCTCCCTCCACGAGAGCAAGGGATCAATGACTTTATGAAAGTCTCACCTCTATGGTACCATGGTGCTTCTATGATCACGATGCTATAATTTGTTGCCTTACATCTCTGTTCCTTTCTTCTCCTCGTAATCAATAAATTTGTCTCTTTGGCATTGTAGTACTTTAAGTTAATATATATTCTAACTGATGCTTAGTTTTGGGTAACTAAGTTCATTTGGACTCATCACCACTTTCTTGCCCCTTTCAGTTACTTACTTCAATACCTTTATATTCTCTAAGTAATTTACTTTAGTTAATGGAAAGATATTCTAACTTGTTTGGATCAAGTCAACACTACGAGGGGGTGTGAATTAGTGCAGCGAAAAAATTACGTCGGTTTGAAAATCTTCGTACAATAAAAACTGATTTCGATGAAACCGCCTGTTTGATTCGTATAAGTTTGCAAGTGAATAGAGAAGAGGGGATTGGATAGTTTGCAATGAAGTAAAGTAGAATGCATTAAAGAGAATAAGAAGTAAGGAAAGAACACACCGAAATTTATAGTGGTTCGGTCGTAGTGACCTACATCCACTTCTGATTCCTCCTTCGTTGAGGCCACTAGCGTCCACTAAAGATCTTCCTTCAATAGGCAAATACCAACCACCTTTTTATAGCACTCTCTCCTTTTCACGGGTTTAGGAGATAACACTTACTTAAGAGCATAGGTACTTTACCAAGTTTACTAAGTTTCACCGAAGTCCTCCACTCCTCGATTTGTATTAAGATGATGGTGTCGCTCATGCATCGTGCCCACCATTTCATGTGTCAACCCTTGTTGAACTCGATCTCCTTATAAGTTTAAAGTGTGTCTTTGTTTGGTATTGCCTCTGGTCGCTTTTTCACTTAATCTCATAATGCGTCAATCAATGCATTACCTTATGTGAGATTACGTGATGAATCCTTGTTACTCACTTGATCCTTTGAGTTTTACAAAACTTCAAATTTAAGATACCTCCCTCAATATATGTGCTCCATTACACATGAATCTACCATTGAAGAATTGAGATTTTATCTCTCTTATTTTTTTGTCTTGTTGGAGTAATTATCCTCTTTCTATACTTTCTCTAAAATTTTTAAAAACCACTATCTCCTCGGACTACTCTACATTGCTATGAAAGTTATATTATTCTGTCACTACGAAGACACTTATTAAATTATGACTATTCACTAATATAGTCCCTCGTTGTATCCCACAATGTTTGGAAATGTGTAAAACCTATTGAACAATGTAGCTCTTATGGATGTATCTATCACATGTTGTAGAAAAATTTTTCACACTCCATGACATCAAGTTTCAATCCCCTTGAGATAGTCACAGATAGCCTATCATTCATGTACAAGTCATTGTGTAAGTATTGAATTTTTCGAATTAATTTCCCTCGCCTTTATGAACTTTGAACAAACTCTTTCGGTCATTGAGCAACTTATCCCTCTTTGTTCAATCTTGTCCTTTTCGAAATGCTCTCAGTTGTATTTAGCACTATCAAGTTTGATTATCAACATCGAGCCATAGCTCAAATTTGGCCATCATAATCTTTGTACTTTACATGCTCTTGTGGTGCCTCTCATGCAAAGAGTTAGTCATTCCTCTAAATATTAACATCGGATGCCTACTCCATTAAGCAACTTATTTCCCTATGTCTCTATGCTCATTTCCCTTAAATAGTCACATATTGATTACTCTCAACATAGTCTTACTAAATTTCCTATGTTTACATACTAAGCGCTTCTAAGTTTTCTTGTCCTACTTTAATACCATATGTTATGGACTTAGTTAGTTTTGTCTACATTATGTGGCATCTTTGATTATTCGTTCACAAATAATCAATCTCCTCGTAACCTCACAAAGTCCCATAAGGACCTACAAAAAAGCATTTAACTTGGGATCTCACAAACAAACATTTCAAATGCACTTGTTGGCAATGTAAAATGCAAAGAGTGAATATGCAAGCTTTGAACAATTATGTAACAAAATGTTTCACGTAGCCTAACATGCTTAAAAGTTGCCATAGGTGCTCATATAACATTGCTTTAGAACTATGCAGTGAACTATCTCAAGACATTATCATAAAGATCCATCCAGTCTTGTACCACCCAAGTTTTTTAGGGTACAGAGATAGATGATATTTCATACTATTATTTGCACCCAAAATGGCTAGATGACCTATTTCTCCTACGTATATAAAAGCTTGAAATGATCACAAAAGTAATCAAAATGGGTTTATGGAGCCTCTTATAAGCCTTTTATATATTCGCTAATGCATGAATAAAATAAAAAAGAACTAACATAACTAAACATTAGATATTATGGAAGTCGTATGATTACAAGCTTAGTTTATTATATGATTTTGACGTATAAAAATATTATAAAGTCATCTATAAAAATTTAGTGAAATTGTAAAGTTGAAGATGTTTGAGTTTTAAATAATAGTGTCATATTATAAGGATTTAACACTGTAAAATAAATTAATTTTAAAATGTCTATATTGACTGATGATGCTAGATGATGTATGCATATAATAATAAATATGTTAGATTGTATCGTTCCCATCAGGTTTGTACTTATTATGTTACACAAGGAAGCTTCATTTGAAATATTATTTATTAATGATGGATTTACCATAGTAGTGGCCAATCCTTGGTCATTAAAGAGACATCTAAAAGCCGATGTTGATTCAGAAACCCTTGCTATCCTAATCCCAATCTCGATACTAGGTTATAAGCTAGGAGATAAGACTCGTCCAGTGGGCGCTCTTGCTGACTATTGACTCGTTTCTCTTATGATAATATGGGCGCAAATTGTTAATATCTAATTTAGTTCTATGCCAAATTAGTAAACGTTGCAAATGCAAATTGGTTTGAGACTACTTTCATCACAAATCGACGTCAAAAGCAAGTGAGAGTTGACTTACACTAATATGGGTACAAATTGTCAATATCTAATTTAGTTCTATGCTAAATTAGCTGGTGTTGCAAATGCAAATTGGTTTGAGACTATTTTCATCATAAATCAAGCAAGTGAGAGTCGATCATCTATCATAGCAGATAAGATTTCCCTAACTATATGAGAAAATCTCTCTATTCTATTGAGGGAAATATTGTCGCCCTTCCTCTGCCTCTGCCTCTTCCTATAGAAGCAGAGCCAACCTCGCAACTGCTCCTCGGCCAGCGACCTTTCCTCCTCGTTCTCGCATCTCGCTCAAGCGAGAAGTGCCGCTGCCACCGTCCTTGCTGCAGCAGCCCTCTCTGCCGCAACAGCTGCAGCAGTAGTGATCTCAAACTGTTGTCCTCTGCTTCTTCTTCTTCTGCTACAGCATTGCTATAGCTTTCTCTATTGCTGTAGCTTTCTCCTCTACTGCAGCCGTCGTCATCGTCATCGCAACCGCCGTCGTCGTAGCCATAGCAATAGCTAGCAACAACAACGATCTGCTCTTACCCTACTCACGAAGCCTCTGGCAGGAAATCTCTCTATTATGTTGAGATAAATCTTTCTAATCTATATAAATAGGAGAGGACATATTAATGTATTTAAACTAAAGCTATTTCAATAAAGCTTCTTCAATACAATCTTCTTCTTTTTATTTTATTTATATCAATCTAAACATGCAAAACTTAGGTTAAGGTATTCTCGACAAGACATCTCCGATGCTCAAGTTCAAATACATCTAGCTTAAAGAACAATGACTTGTACCGAGGGCTCTTTTGATAGAGAGAATACATTTTCAACGACCTTACATGAATGAGATATATAACCGTCAACGTTTACGAATATTTTACCATAGGTTGTGAAACCTTAAGATGTTTGTTAGACAGTATTCGAGCGTGAAGAACCACCCAAACCATCGATTGTTATCGTTCATTGTTTGGTGTCATACTGAATATGACCAGGAGCTGACACACAAGGCTGACTATGAGCCCGACTCGGTGTTGATGCAGTACTCAGATGTCCACTTTGCTGATGTAGTAGTACTCAAATGCCTGCCCACTTCAAATATTCCCAATAATAAGTATAGTAGTGAACCGGTTGGGTTCCGGAGAACGATTAGCTGAGGCACGATTAGTCGAGGCAAAGCAGCCAAAACTACTTAAGGCACACTGACTTTAGAAAGAGAGAATTGACGTCAGTTGTGCAGGGATCAATGTATCCATTATCATGAACAAATCTAACGATACGGTACTCGGTTGCGAAGGCAACAAATGAAGATATTCCATATCGCTCGCTCTATTGCAGATTGGAAAGAAAGTAAGTCTGTGTTGGCTAATTTTCCATAAATGTAGATCACACACTGTTAAACATTTTCTTAACAAGTCCTCGTAACACAAAGGCCAACTTATCTTTTGAAACTTCTTTTCCCAATTGATCAGCTCATCAAAGATCTCTGTTTGTCATCTTTCTCCCAACAATGATTCAAGAAGTGCAGCCTCCTCTTCCTACACACAACATAAAAGCTTGTAAGCAACCACATCAAAAGAGTTTTCACGGGGTTCAGTTAAACATGTCAAATTGCACAAGGTAAAGGCGCTTTCTTCGGAGAAGGTTGCCTCCTGATCTCTCTATCAAGACCTAGAGGCCAATTAACTTGAATGCCAATGTGTTGTCATTGACAATCATCACACCCCCGCAACACCTTAGTCAACGAGCATTTCGTCGCTTTTGTTTGCTGTATATCTCTTTTACCTTGTTTTTATATCTCTTTGCTTGAAAACTGTGAGCAAGAACAATTTACAGAGCTACAAAACAACTGCTCATCATAATGGACAAAATTACCCTAAAATGGTTTAGTTTTCACGTGGGGGTTTAAGGTAGTGTTGAGCGTTGATTTGATTCACAAGTTCACACATTAAGCCTATAGGAACTTGTCAACGCACCCGACACCTAGTAAATAATCGTTTGTGGCTTTGCAACTGTTTGTTTGTCTTCTAAAATCATTGTTTTCTTCGTTCTCTCTTTTCTCTCTTAAACACCGGGATTTGTCCGTCGCTTGTTTTCGAACTAATCAATTTGCTCTTTGACAAGTCCTTCGGGACCTGAGCGAGGTTGCAACTAAGCTGACCCTTTACAAACAGATAACGTAAAGGTGCCTCAGGGCATAAGCAATTCCAACTAAGTTTATGACAATATGAATTCTAAATAATAGAGAAATAATCATTAAAAATATGACTGTAAAACATACCACAAGAGCATTAAATTCTGTCTCCTCATCTATGGCAGCAACGGCAACAGGGTCCTCCGGCAGATCCTGATTTCCAGGTCATGGAAAAGAATAGGGCATAAAAAAACACAACTGTTTCCTTATTGAAATAACAACAGACATGGTTTCAATATAATCCATAATCGGAACACTGATTAATGATTCTAACTACATAACTTATTGAAGAAAAAGTAACTTTTTTCCAAAATGCAAGAGAAAAAGGTTACATGTAGCTCAAACTGGGATCCCGAGACAAAACTTGGTCTACGAGAGGCAAAAAAAAATCAGCATCTGATCTACAAACATAAAGGCTAAAATATCCAAGAACTCAATACAATCTAACAGGCAATATCTGAAAGTAGGAAGCAAACAAACTAACCTGAAATAAACCAGGGGCCACAACATCCAGAAAAATTAAATCAAGAAACAGTGATTAATATATCAAAGGCAAGCAGAATAACCATAGTAGCAATAAATGAATACTGAATTCAAAACCTATTTCATAGAGATGAATCATTTGCATCGTCAGCAATTTGGAGAACACCATTTTCACCCTGCAGAATTAAATCACTGTTATTCTTATTTATTAGTAAATCTTGTACAAGAAACGAAAAATATAACAGATATATTACAGACATTGATCTTAAAAACATCAAGAATGTTTTCATCTGGAGGATAAACAAAAAGAAAATTGGCAATGTACCTTGACAGCAACAAAGAGAAGTGGATCAGATGGTGTGTAGATCATGTAATGTGCACCATCCTACAGATCGAATCACATGAACATAAAATTACAATGTGATGTTTGAAACAAGAAATTATCTAAACAACCCTGTTGTTCATATTCACAGTACAACCAAAAATTCCATAAGTCAGCACAGAGTCAAAAAAAAAAGAAAAACACAGTTCTATAGAAATGATACAACTGTTCTATAATGCTCATTTTAATCATATTCAGCACAAGTGTATAACGGTATCCCAAGAAGTAAATTGGAGACAGAGGTTAAGGCTATGGAAGCAGTTTACATAAATCAGATGTCCATGTTTAAAGGTTTAATAAGACTCCATGTAACATAGATGATACAACTGTTTAGACGATACAAAGTATTTCCTCCAAATATCAATACATATTTGTTAAGTCAACAAAAAACAAACTTTAAACACGCAAAATCTTTAAGGGCATTGGTTTCTCATTAAGAGATGCAAAAAAAATTACACAATAAGGTGAATCTAAAAGACCTAACAACTGATTTGACCTAGCCCTGCATGGCTGATTCAAATAAAAGGCAACACATAGTAAATTATAGTGACTGACAACTAAAAAATCAAGAAGTAAAAGAAATATTCAATCAAATACCTTCAATGCACAAAATACTCCCCTAGTAATAACCTAGTTTCAGGTATATCAATAAGTAATGATTTTTAGTGACCTGTTTCCAAACAAAAACAGGTAAAGATTTAGTTCTTTTAACAATCAATAATTATGGATAGATAATTTTCAGTCACATTTATCATCTTATCTGGAACAAATTATTTGAAGGAACCCATTTTCACATAAACAAATAGATAAGAAAAATCAAAAATCATTTTCATAGAGAGATATCCAACAGAAGAACTATCAGTGCCAAACTCCAGTATGTCTTCTTCAGAGTAACAAAACCTGAAAGGGAAGAAAAATAAAAAATCTGTTGTCCTAACACACTGAATACAAGATGCACATTGATTTTAGCAAGGGCATATGCAGCAACAGGGATAACCTGAAAAAGAAACTCACAAAGTACACTAATATAGACTTTAAACATGTTAAAGGTAGAGCAATGCATCTAGGAATTCTGGATTTTCCTTTTTCTCCATTTGTGTGTATTAATAAACGTAGATGGGAAGGAGAGGAAGAGAGAGAGAGAGAGAGAGAGGTTGGTTTAACAAGCCAAAACATTGCGATTCTTCTTCATGATCCTTGAGTTTTATTTTAAAAAGCCTTAGCAGCAAATATACATGTATAATCTTATGCAAGTCTGCTGTACCGAATCGTACCGCCCGATACGGGCGGTACGTACCGGTCCGATAGGCCAGCTACAGTGCTCGGTACACCGTACCGTACCGGTACCGAGCCCAGGTCGAAATACCGATACGTTACGGTATTACGAACCTTGATCTTATGCACAAAGGATGATGCATGAAATTATAACCATAAGCAACATCTAAAAATTCTACATGTTTTGAAAGTAGAAAACCATAAGTTTTGCTTTGCGTAAAGTTATTACCTAAAAGTACTTCATTTGTGGTTGCAAAGGAGTAAAAATAGATATTTTAGCCTGCACCGACTTGGTAAATGTTACGACCAAGATATCTTGATTCTGAAAGACCCCATGCTTTATGAGGATCTTGTGGTGAAAGACCACATGCTTAGCTAAGACACTTTAGATAGAAAAGCTACTTCGAACACATGGACCATGATGTTCCTGTGGCCTTCTATGGTCCTTAATTTCTGATGTGCCAGTAATTAACCTGAGCCTACTGACTACCATAATATTAGAAAAGAAAATTTCATTACTGATCTAACCCCATCCAACCTGTGTAGAAGAAAAGCTATGTACTAAATTAAAACGAGGATCAGAAATAGGAACACAATCGAAAAGTCAAAATGCAATTCCAATCAATCAACATTAAGAGCTTCAACTATGAATTTACTTCAGTAGCAAGATTAGTAATACCGAAAACACAAGTAAATGAAAAGATAAGAATATGACACATACTGCTGACCAGCCACTGAAGTTTGTGCTCTTCAATATTTGTATGGGCCTGCCCAGGAAGATAACGACTTATAATATAAAAGTTGCAGCAAGAAGGAACCCAGTACTCAAAATGTTGAACACATACGTATCCACTGGGCAGAGCAGCATGCATTCATCCCGTTTAGAACTTTGGAACACTCTCCTAATTACACATTCTAAGGGCAGATTATTGGAAGCATCAACCTGCAAATATGTCACAGGAAAATAAGTACCTCTTTATCTGGTCATGAAAAGGAATCAAAGTCATGCTTTTCAGTGCAATAATCGCTGTAGAGCAGAAGGAAGGTACAGGACACAGTGTAAGCATCAACAGTTACCCTACTACATACAAACCCTAGTTTGAGCTCGCTGAAACGAAGATTTGCAAAATCTATCCAATTAGGTTTCCCGCCTCTGCTTGTGCTCACTGTTAATCTAATTCAAGAACGAATTTTGGCCATCACGGATGCATAAATCTATAACCTAATAGCCATATCAAGATTCGAGTCCACAACAATGTCCAGATAAAGTCCGCGCCGATCGGACAAACAAACAGACGCCATGAAGGAAAGAAAACCGTTCAAAATTTGCTTCCGATTTAGTCCACCATTTAATATTTATTTATCTAACTAGAGTCTAAGTTTTATTATGAAAGCACACAATACAGAAACAATCTTTCGAAATTCCTAATTGGGAGGGATCCTTCAAGGAAGGTAAATTTCCTTTCAAGTATTTGGGATCCTTCAGTGCTCCTCGTCGGATTCCTAATTGGGTACTTGAGTTCTACTCAAAATGTTAGAAATAGATTAAGCACTTACAAAACTAACTTGTTATCCCAGCTGAGTGCATTACTCTTGTTAACTCTGTGCTCTATTCGCTTCCCTTGCATACTTTTAGTGCTTGTTGGATTCCTAATTCTATTCTTGAAGGTATTAATCATATTATTAGATAGTTTCTTTCAAGGTCTATCATACCAAAGCGTACCACCCGTACCGGGCGGTACGTACTAGTCCAATAGGTTATCGGTACGCGGACCGTCCGCTACCGAACGGTACGCCCCAAAAAACCCCGTATCGGGCGATACGAGGCAAAATCGGGCGGTAACGATCAAAATTTCGACTGTTACCGCCCGGCACCACTTGGTACCACTCGGTAACGATCGAAATCGACCGTTACCACACAGTAGCAGGGCTACAGTGTTCCAACAGCCAATTTGACCGTTGGAGCTTTTTCTCCTCCTATTTAAACCATTTTTCTCTCCCCCATTTCATTATACTCTCTTAAACTCTCTCTCAAACTTTCTTTTTCTCTTCTAAGCTCTATAAAACAACGATTTGTGAATTCAATCGAAGCTAATTTGGAAAGATTAAGAGGAAGAACTTTCTAATCAAGAGATATGTATTCGTTTTTTTTAATTAGAGAGTAATTAAGACTATCCTAACTTTTCTAATCAAGAGGTATGTATTCGTTTTCTAATCAAGAAGTATGTATTTGTAACTTGACAACACTATCCTAACCTTTTTTTTTTTTTTTTTTTTCTGATTTTCAGATATTTTGGAGGGATAAATCGATAAAATCAGGTGTACCGCTCGGTACACCTCGGTATACCGATCGGTACACCCGTACCGTACTGTACCGAGCTCGGGTCGAAACTCCGATACGATACAGTATAATGGACCTCGATTTCTTTAGTATACAGCAGACTACTCTCGTAGTCTTCATTTATTTTCTTGTGAGATGGTTTGTGCCCCAAAAGCTGTGGGCGATTTTGGGTATAGATGATCTTCATTTAATTAAATTTGTTTTACATGCTAAACGTATAAAACATTTTAATGATGTTGATTCAATTTGGATTAGTATCGTCAAGGCTAAGTATGGTCACCTTGATCCGTAGAATTTAATCTATGCATGGTAAGTACAGTTGGACTTGAGGTTTTTTGGTAAGGCTTTGAACAAACTTAGACATAGTTTTATGATATTTACTGCTCTTGGTTCTTGTACATCCATTCTTTCTAATCTTTAGATTTTTTATATCCCTCTGTTAAATCTCAAGCCTACTTTTATTAGACGTGATGATGCTTCTATTATTTTTTTGGATTGTAAATACCTTCAAAAGCGAGACAATAATCATTGTGAGGCAAAAATATAAAATTATTTTGGAAGAGTTACGCTTGATTTATAAAGATGATTTTTATCGAGTTCATATCAAGATAGATTCTTTGATGATGGTGGATATAGTAAGCAATCAATCTCCTGCTCTAGGATGAATTTTGAATATTAGTAAGAATATTTTACATGTAATGTTTATTATGGATAATTGTAAGATCTGGCATGTATTCTATGAAAGAAATTATGTAGCTAATTCATTGGCCACTTATGCTACAGCTAATAAACTCTTTAGTCTTTAGAGTAATTTTTATCTTTTGATTCGTTTTGAGGTCAATGGGATTGTTTCCTATCAATTTTAGTAATAAAATATTTTAATTTCTCTTTTGACAAAATAAATACTTTAAATTTTTAAAAATCATAACAAAGCTTTTTATGGAGTCTAAATATGACAAACAACTTAAATTTTGTTACAAGTGTGTGTGTATATATATATATATATATCTCAGGTAAGAACTTAAACTTTTAGATAAATAATATTGGTAAAAAATTTATCATGCAATGTGATGTAGAGTCTTTATCCCATTTGAGATAACTAAATTATTGATTCAAAATGATTAGATCTAAGTTGATAATGATATAAAACCTATGAAATATTTATAAGTTTAATTTAAGGTTTGATCGATGTTTTGACTATGAGGTTAAACTGACAAGCAAGAAAAGTAGACATTGCTTTTGTAGTGACGATCAAAATCTTACTCATTGGCACACATACAGTGAAAACTGACCGTTAGCTGGCACTGCAGATGAGGAAAGAACAGAAGAATGAGTGTATGTTGTACTGTGCAGAGCAATTATTTATCCAACTGTTGCTGCCTTAATGATATGGTTGAACTGTCGGAAAGAGATTGGATCCTCCTTTCTGAGGAAGGACAAATGATGCATGGTGAATACAAGAATGCCTGTGTCTCCACAATCCTCATCATTCCTTGTGCATCACCAAAGAGGACACGGACACACATGTTAGAGACACAGATCTAAAGCTGCATGATTGGGGATGTGGTAAATGACATGGTCATTCTGCGTGCATTACTGCAGGGTCATACTACTTTTATACTGTGCAGGAACGGCAGGGGGAGGAAGGCAAAAGGTGGCTCCAAACGTGAGACCCCCCAGTCCCACGGCAGAAGGCCTAGGAATAATGCGCATGGAGTAGGTCGAGAGTGTACTTGATTGTCTCCATGCTCCCTTTCAAACCCACAGGACGAAGACACTGTATGCAAAGCACTGTGTGCGAGTTGTGTTGCACCTTTTCTACAGAAGAGAAATATCTGTGCTCTCTGTGAAGGCATCATTTGATTCTAAACCTGGAGACGATTTTGAGCAGAGACAGTGAGAGAGAGAGAGAGAGAGAGAGAGAGAGAGAGAGATCAGCTTCGTTTAGACCCACAGCAGAAAGCAAGTAGTCATCGTCGCCGCCTAAAAGCTTCTTTATATGACTCCCATCCCCATCCCCTGCCAACCACAAATCGCAACTTCCTAAAAGCTACAGATCACACTGTTCACCTCCCTCCCCACTATATGCCTCGAACAGCTTCGTCGTCACTGTCGCAAATTATCAGTGCCTTGGCGTCCTCGGACATCACTGTCACCTCCAAGTTGGTCAGCTTCTTGGCCCGCAGTGCCTCCACCTCCCAGTCGGTGCGCAGAAGCACCACGGCCAGCACCAGGACGACGCACACCGCCTGCGCCGTCAGGAGGCCGTACCAGAGCCCGCCGAAGCCGATGCGGAGCTGGAACGCCAGCCCGACCGCCACCGGGGCGCCCACCAGGTAGAAGGAGAGGAGGTTGATCCGCGCCCCGGTGGCCGGTCGCGCCGTCCCGCGCAGCACGCCGCACCCGGTGGTCTGGGGGCAGTTGCCGAGCTCGCACAGTCCCACGAGCGGAAGCGCGGCCGCCGCCAGCCGCAGCACCGACGCGTCCACCGTAAACAGCCTCGCCCACTGCTCCCGGAAGAGCGTGGTCCACGCGACGTGGATGACGCCGATCACGACTGCGCAGCCGAGCGCCACCAGCGCCGCCATCTTTGCCCGCTTCGGCCTCCCGGCGCCGAGCTCACTGCCCACCTGCGTGAGCCATCAGAGCACGCAACAAGCACAAGATGACGAATCCACGACGACCACTCCCGTTTCAGTATACGAGCGATAAAAGCGACCAATGGAACAGTGTCAGAGACCGAAGGCGAAGAACAACAAAGGCGAACATCCTACGTGGCGAGTTCTGATTCGTAGAGACAACATAATTCTCACCTTTACGGGAATTCGAAAACCCCAACAAAATCTTGCCAGATATAGAAAACGGCAGACCCCCAAAAGAACCCTGCGGGTCCGGTGCTCCGGCGGAACACCCCTAAAGAGAATCCATCCAAAGACGGTGCACGAACGACGAGGTAAATAGAAACGAGATGGAAGAGCGGAAAGGAGGGGAGTAGGTTACCCTTGTGGAGACGCAGGCGGCGAGAGCCATGGGGACGGTGTACATGAGGCTGGTGGTCTGGATGAGGACGGCCGTGGCGGCGACGGCGGAGGTCGGGTCGGGGAGGTAGCCGGCTAGCACGGTCATGATCTCGTACCACCACCACTCGAGACAGACGCCGATGCAGCTGGGGAGCGCCAGGCGGAGCACCGGGGAGAGCCCGTGGAGGGACGCCCTGGACCATCCCCGCCAGGAGAGCTCGCAGGCGCGCGACACGCGGAGGTAGCCGAGCAGGAAGAGGGCCATGTTGAGGTTGGTGACGACGGCTGCGAGAGCCACGCCGGGAACGCCGAGGCGGAGGACGAAGACGAGGAGGAAGTTGAGAGGGATGTGGAGGAGGACGGCGGCGGCGGAGCAGGCGGCCATGGGGCGGGCGATGCCCTGGGAGCGGAGGAAGACGCGGAGGGGCTGGAGGAGGGCGTTGGTGAGGAGGTCCGGGAGGGAGTGAAGGCAGTAGGTGGCGGCGGCGGCCGTGATGGCCGGGTCCTGCCCCAGGGCGACGAGGATGGGGCCGAGGTTGACCCACAGGACAGCGATGGGGACGGCGGCGAGCAGCAGCAGCAAGATGGTGCGCTGGAGCGAAAGGGAGATGAGTTCCCAGTTGCGGGAGCCGTAGGCCTGGGAGCAGAGCGGCTCGAGGCCGGAGGCGAGTCCGAACAGCACGGAGTAGCCGGTGATGTTAGTGAACCCGATGGATAGCGCGCCGCCGGCGAGCTCCAGCGGGCCGAGTCGCCCCAGACACACCACCGACACCATCGCCCGTAGGTACACCAGGCAGTTCAACGCGGTGATCGGCGCCGCCATTGTCCACAACTCCCGTAACTCCGCCGTCACCAGCCTGCCCATCCCTCCTCCGCGTCCGCCCTCCGCCGCCTCTTCCCGATCCCTCCCCTCCGCCATCACAGACTCCCGGCGACAGAGATCAATCGCAGGGGAATTTCGATCTCCGTCCGCCCGTCGCTTCGAAAGGACGCGTAGGCCTCGCGACCTTAAATGGAGCGCAAAGCGGTGAGCTTCACCGCGTTCCGAAACGCGACCAGGGTGACGCGACCACGATCGACCCCCTCTACGGGCGACACGTGCGGCGCGCGTGGTAATAACAGTAGCATCAGGCGGCGCGGGTTAAGGCTCGCGTTGTTCCGCACGAGCGCGAGAGAGGGGGAGGGCGTTGGCGCACACGGACAAAACGATGTTTGGTCCAACTGCGAGGTGACGCGTGTCAGAAGTAAGGTGCATCTATCAGATCGCTCGTGCACAACTCAACAGAGATGGCTGGGTAATCACTCGAAGCCTGAATATTGTACATGTCATCAGGGCTCCACAAGCAAAGGCCGATTAGGATCCCGCCACGTCAGCCTTGTGTCGCACCGGCTGCGAGTTGGCCGAGCGCGCCGAAAAAAGGCCGGCGATGTGAGTAGTCCTGTATGCTTCGGCAACGACCCACTCTTGGATTACGTAGCTGCCATAGCCGCGAATAGAGGCCATCATTCATACACCC
Source organism: Musa acuminata AAA Group (assembly GCF_036884655.1). Lineage (NCBI taxonomy): Eukaryota > Viridiplantae > Streptophyta > Magnoliopsida > Zingiberales > Musaceae > Musa > Musa acuminata. The sequence continues at coordinate 14,062,312 of NC_088354.1, forward strand.
TCGATACGTCGTCTCCTTCTGACGCTGGCGACGTGTTTGCATGTGAGGTGGATGGAGAGGCACATGAGATTTTATCTCAATCCTACTTAATGAACCCAAGGTTAGAGGGACTAAGCACGGCGTATATAAATGCATATGTATATCATTTTATCTATGATTCATCGCTGTTTAAGATAAGAAGAAGGGTGGTCCAGGACTTAGGCCTGCGCATGGCTTGGGGTTTATGACTGCGAGCTAGGGGTTATAGGTTGGACCAGTCTGCAAACAGGAGGTTTAACCGGATAAGTGTTCACTACCATGACTCGTCTTTATGGGGTGGTGACAAGAGTGTACCCTCTTGGATGAGCTGTCGGAGTTGTAGGTGCGATGAGTTCCACACTTAGTTTAGTTCATTTTTAGCAGTCCTAACTTTGTGTCTTCGGTACCATATTTGAGAAGCCTATGTGGTCGTCGATCAGGTCAATGCTTCCTCACTTGCGTAATAATGCATCGATCACTACAGTGTCTCCACAGAGATGACTGACTATACAAGGAGAGTTTTTTTGTTTTTTTGAGACTCAGCAAATAGTTTCGCGACACATCAGGTTGAAGATCGAAATTTACATTACCATTATTCTTCCAATTTTTATCTCCGCACTTAGATTCTTTTGAGGAAGGAAAAAAGTTGGTAAAGCAAAAGCTTATGGTTCTAATTATTAGACAACATCGAAGGAGTTATGTGCCGCACACTCTCCCTTTCACCACATGCCCCTCACCCAACATATTCTTTGACACCAAGGGCCGGAGCCCTTGGTGTTTGTAGGACTCCCTCAGCCTAGTTGAAGATAGTGGGCATGGACAGGAGTACAGCCTTCTTCTACAGTGGTCTTGTGGGGATGCCGAAGGATAATCTTTTCTATTTACATGTACTGAAGGCACTATTATTTGACAAGGTTGAATGTGGTTCATTTCTCATTTAACTATATTATCTATGAGTCACTGCTTTCAATTGTTTAGGCACGTTTTTCTTGACTAGCATCATTATTGATCCATGTTCTTCACCATCCTCAACAAGATGTTACTTGTTAAACAAACAACAAGTCATAAAATCTCAACTGTTTCATTGTAACTATTGCTTCAGCTCGTTCGGCAAAACAAAAGTTCCTCTCCATTAACAGATGCAGGAGATCATGGGCAAAGTGAATGACCTCTCCTCAGTAAGCCCGAGTGTTTCAGGTCTGTAATGGCAACACAGAACTGTGCTTACATGATAATTTCTTTACCTTTAGGGTTTCATTACCGGCTGTGCTGAAGACGAGAGAGACTTGGTAGAGACAAAAGGAACTTGTTTTTGGGGAAGATGATATGGAGATCGGTTGATTAACTTAGGAGGACTGCTTCAGATACATGAAACGAATCATGGCAACGATGCTCGTGATCGTAAGATGATACTTAGAACCGGAGGTTGTTTCGCTGAGTCCTCTTGATGAGATGATGATTGATGGACTGTGCCTTTAACAAGAACTCAGTCTCAGGTGAAGACAAGCATACCCACATATAAACACCACAAGTTGCCGAGTTGGTGATTAGTTTTCCTTCTTACGAAAGCAAGAAAGAATATATATATATATATAAAATGGGTTTTGGATATTATTATTTTTGCATTAGAGATCGATTATGAAGAAGATGGTGCTCCTCTTCTGAACTTAACAGTGTTTATGGTAGTACAACCTCATGCAGAGGTGTTGCTCACGTGTCGCTAAAATATTAATCATGTGATATTTATGTGTCGATCACATAATTGAGGTATCTACTCCTGCATCAAAACACAAACAAAATAGGAAAAGAAAGAAACATAAACATCACTGATGGGAAGCTCTAGTTCTTATTCCCTGTCGCTCTCAGTAGCTCTCACATGTCATGAAAGGTTCGAGCCATGAACACCGACACCCTCTCCGCTAATCCAACGTCAAAGATTAGTCAAAATCACAGGACGACTGGTCAAAATTATATCATGCATGGCATAACACTCAAAACAATATCCACGCAGCAACATTTGATCTAAATTATTCTCAACCTTGTATTACTCTTCCCGAGGAGAATGTACTGTGGTGGGGAACATTACCAGGTCTGAGACGGCATGTGCAAGGGATTAGCACACCATGTGTTGAGCCCATCAAAGCATCATATCGCTGCTCTCAAAAGAATGGAGGAGCAAAGGAATCCCGAGTATTGAGTTTAAGAATTGGTCTAATCCTCCACATCTTGTTCCTATTATTCACACGATCTATTATGTAATAATGCACCTCTCTATTTGTGTGTATAAAGGTTAGATTAAGTAACCCTGTTTATGGAGCATAGCTAACCATTGGAGAGGGGATTGGCCTTCTCGAGGGGTGATTTTTGTTCTCGTTTGATCGAGTAATATATCTTTTTGTTTCGGTGAAATGAAAAAAGCATTATGCATTGGATTCATCTTTTTTTTTTTCTTTACTACTTATTCCGCTATTGTTCTAATCAAGAAGCACATTCCACATATTTGTTTGGAAATTAATAAAAAATCTATCCAAAAAAGTATTTTTCATTTACAATTCTCTCTCTCTCTCTCTCTCTCTCTCTCTCTCTGTGTGTGTTTTTTTTGGAAAGAATAATAATTATTTTTTATTTCTCATGAGATATCATTTTGGCTAAATAGTTAAATTAATGTTTGAATAATGAAAGTAGATGATGATGAGGACGATGATGATGACAATAATATCGTGTCGATATTTTCTATACATTTCTTAAATAAATATATGACTTGCACTAAAGAAAATTATATTTTTCTACAAAATTAACATTTTTTCAAGGAAAGGATGAATCGATCATTTCTTCGATCAGTAAATAAAATGAAAAAGTATACGATGAACATTTTTCTTAAAATTTCATTAATTTATTACAATAAAAGGAAAACAATATACTGTGAGCTTTTTTAGCTCAATCACTTCCTCTCGCTAGCATGGAAGAAGAAGGGAAAAAAAAAAAAAAGGCTTTCATCAAATTGGATTGGATAGGATTCAATTAAATTTTATCAAAACAATTAGGTAAAAGACTAAAGTAAGAATTGACGATAATATTTTATATAAATAGTATTTTATAATACAACCAATGAATATATGTTAATAATGTAAAATATAATTATGCATATATAAATTATAAGATAAATTCTTAAAAAATTGCTACAAAGTGTTTTTCATCTAATTTATTTTCATACAATGCCTCTTAGTTTTTTAAATGATGAGATCATTCACTCCCATATCTCGTTTGTTACTATTGTCGCACGTTCATTCACCATCTCTATTCTTACTCTTGTTCGTTGCTCTTCAGCAAACCCTCACCCTCATTTGTTACTATCATCACGTTCTTATCCACTGCCTCTACCCTCGTCCTCATCCACCATTATTGTTGAGGCACCATTAAAACTCTATTACGAGGCTTTCACCTTTTCTCTCTATTATGGCCTTAAAACTGTCTTATTATTGTTGTTTCTATACTCACTTTATCTCGGAGATCCTCAACCCCCCTTCACCTCTTGGATTCTAAGGTCATAATGCTAAAGAAGTGTACCCTTTCCACCTTGTCAATTTAGCCTCTTATCACAACTTGATCATAGGAGCAAAGTAGCTTAAGAGTAAGGCATGGGGGACCATATAGGGGAGGAAGGAGGAGAAGCTCCATCATAATTGTCTCATTCCATTTTATTGAGGTACGAAGATAGCTTAAAAAGAGGTGTGACAAAATATAGTAGAGTCTCGTGTTGTGACGGAGGTGATCCTATGATCACTTCCCTATCTTTAGCCTTGTCCCCTATCTCGATACAGTTCGATAATAATCAGGTCTCACGATGAGGCAAAGACAACCACATGCAGTAGATAGGACGAAAATCAAATAAATCTCATTTAAAAAAATAAAAGGTCGAAAGTGAAAAGTTATTTTTTTAAAAATTTTATCTTGAATTATAAGTATATATTTATGTGACCGGGTTATATAATTATAACCAAATTATACGTATATATATTGTATACTAATAGTACAAAATATTTTTGAGTGACCGAGCGAGCGCTGGTTGACCCGTTGCCATCCGCTGGGCAGAAGCGACCAAAGGATTAGCAATAGAACTCGTTATAGTGTCTATCAACCCCCATTCTAAAGAAGTCTCCTTTCCATCTTCCGTATCGGATTTGGAGGAGGCGAAGGTCGAGGATACGGGCGGGGGGGGGGGGGGGGGGTTTAATTCGCAGCTTCCAGGCCCCGTCGCTGTCCTTAATTTCTTCGGATTCACCCGTTTCTGCGGCTGCGCGGCGGGGGGGGGCGGCGGAGGGCGCGCAGCCGAGGGCTTTCTGATCTGAAGTGGGACGGATGGAGGACAGCAAGACGTCGAATTGGGGGATGCTTCGCGCCGTGCTCTCCATCCTCCAGTGGTGGGCGTTCAATGTCACGGTCATCATCATGAACAAGTGGATCTTTCAGGTCTGGCTCCGATCCGTTCCTTTTGCCCCCTGTTTTTGGTCAATTAGGTGGAGATTGTTCTGGCTTGTTGGTGGATTTACCGATTTCCGTCCTAATGTCCTTCCCCTTGGCTAGATCTTAGGAAAGGTTTAGGTTTTTTCTTTATTTGTATTAGAATCTTTATTATTCTTTGTCTGTGATTCATATATGTAAGTTTCTCGCAATCTTATGTGATAAAGTTGGTGTCTTTTCAGAGAACCGTTGGGTTGGAGGTACTTTTCACCTTCCTATATGGGTTTAATGATATTGTTATGTGGTATGAATGAGGACGTGCACTAGATCTGATTCTTCCTACCATATTTCCCATATTTCGATTCTGGAAGGTCGTTAGAGGAAATATAGGCTCGTGAAGATATTAGGGTTAGGTTCTTTCCCGGAGTTGATCCCTGGAAGTTGCGGTTTAATTAGTTTTTAATGCTATTCTTTATTAGATTTATAGTGTCAGTAGCTGTACGTTTCTTTAGCTCTTAGATCTCCAATCTTTCACTTGTATGCTCCTCTGGCACAATGTACCGCACATCTTGTTTTTAAGGTTATGGTGCTATGGCTTTAAGATAAAGCTGGTTTGATTTTCGATGAATTACCAACATTTCTGAACAAAAGATCTGAATAGGGGAACAAATGCAGGTTTCAGCAACAACATGACTGAGATTATCAGTTGCTGGTGGCTAGCATGCTTCATCATAATTTGTTTCTTCTTTTCTTACACATAAACTGATCAATACCCCCTCAAGTCATGCAGGCCACATACATTATAATAGTAGAGGATGGTGGAAAGGTTGCTGTTGAAGTTTTATAAACAGTAGGAAGTCAGTTATTTATCTCAGCACAGTCTGACCATCTAGTGACTCACGTTAAATGGAAATGCTAATTCATTTTCTTGTTTTACATGATATTTAAGTTATCAGCAGTATAATTTTATACAATGATGGAAATGGATAACCACACTTTTTGGATCACAATGAGAATAAAGACAAATTGTGAATTAACTTTTATGGTACAGTATTGAGCAGAATTTAAGTTAATGTAAGAATTGGAAAGCTATTGAATTAATTAATTTTCATGTATGTTACTCTTGAACTAACTTTTTCTTCATATAAGCTATTTTGTCGCAATTATTCTTATTTAGCCATCACCAAAAATAATTGATTAAAGATAAAATGTTTTTCTTTTAGTCATCCATGCAATTACCTGAACTTTTGTTTCATTTTGAGTTGTTGGCCAAAAGAACGACTTGTGTATGCAGAATCTGGACTTCAAGTTTCCTCTGACGGTATCGTGTATCCATTTCATATGCTCTGCTGTTGGAGCATATACTGTTATCAAGTTGCTTAAGCTGAAACCATTAATTGAGGTTGATCCTGAAGATCGCTGGAGGAGAATATTTCCCATGTCATTTGTCTTTTGCATTAATATTGTATTGGGGAATGTAAGCTTGAGGTATATTCCAGTCTCATTCATGCAGACAATAAAATCCTTCACTCCTGCAACAACAGGTTGGTTTATAGTGTTGTATGTCATGTTTTTTTGCTATTCATGCATTTGTATCATTTTATTCTTATTTGTACATCCTTGTCAGTCATTCTGCAGTGGTTGGTATGGAGAAAAGTTTTTGAGTGGCGTATATGGGCTTCATTGGTGCCCATCGTTGGGGGTATACTTTTAACCTCTTTATCCGAACTTAGTTTTGATATATCTGGATTCTGTGCTGCATTATTTGGTTGTCTCGCTACGTCAACAAAGACAATTTTAGCAGAGTCACTGCTTCATGGATATAAATTTGACAGGTACCTAACTTTATGTTTTAATGTGCCCAACATTTTTCCAATGAATTTTTTCTTAAACTTTCTTTTCCTCATTGCTGATTGGCACCTGCCAACTTCATTGAATTCAGTCAACTTACTTTTTGGTGCTACCAAAGATAAGACTTCTCTAGTGTTGACGTGAGTTTACTTCCAAATGTGTCCATGAAAAGTTGTTGACACAAAGATAAGAACATCATGTTCCTGTTGTACAGGATAATATTTGCATGACTTTCACGTGATTACAAGTTTGGAATGGAGCCTATATTAAACTTTATCATTTCCGTTAATGTTGTTTTTAGTAGTCTAGAAGTTACTTGATGTTTCTTTCTACATGTGAATTTGTTGGTGTTTGATTGAAGTTGTCAAATTTTGTCAATATTTTCCTTTCCTTTGTTTTCATTTTGTTGAAAGTTTACATGTGTTACTTTTGCATGTTCAATTGCGTAGAACAAAATGAATTTACACTGTCATGTTTCTTAAACTTCAAACTTTATCTTCAATCATTTATACTGAGACTGCGTCGCTGTCTAAGAACTGTCTAGCATTCTTTAGGTATACAACCTATGCATTCATATTCATTTCTTGAAGAGAAGAATGATAAATTCACTTAGTGCCATATGCAAGGTAAATTATTTTGTGATTCTCACATCATTGCAGATGCCATAATTTATGGAATCTTCAACCACATACTTTATAGTTTGCTAATTGCTAGTAAAGCTTATGGTTTGTGGACCTTTTTTTGTGTATTTCGAGCATAACATGTTTTAGCTAAAACATCATTTTCATGGATCATTTTAAGCCTTTGCTCTTTGTAACTTCTAAGAAAAAAGTGAGGAAATTGGAATACTCTAGATTTGAATTAATATGTATTGCTTAATTGGTGTCTTAAGTTGCAATTTTATTGTTACCAGCCCGTGCATATAATTATTCATGTTGCAATTTTTTTAGTTATTTTGACTCGTAAAACTTTTTTTGAGTAATTTACCATGTCATGATTACTTCCATCCTGGTAGTCTTTGGCACATACATCACTCTCCCTATTGGGTATTTTGTGTCTTATGCTTCTTGTTTGTAACCATTTCTAACTTGAGTACAATTGTGTCTGTTGTTTAGAGCACATTGTTAGGAAATTTGAGTTTTAAGAAAATGTAAACCTCTGGATCTAGAATGTCAGTGCAAATGCAACTTTTATCAATATCCGGCCTTTTTTGGTTTAGTGTTGATATCGGTTGACTTGACTTCTACTTGTAGTAAAGCCTTCGACACATTTTTAATTATTATAAAAGAACTAGAACAATGAGGTCCAAAGGAAACACAGACCATTTTGTGAGAAATACCTCCTTTTAAATTGCCTAATTTCCATGAGAATTATCGATTTGTGGATTTTGTAGGTCAGCAGCCTAAAACCTGAACAAAAAAGAGGGTAAAGCTAGAGGATTATATCCATTCTGTAGTATTTTACCTGTTTAATTTTGTGTGCTTTAACATGGCAATAACAGAAAGCTAAATGGTGTAAGATATTCATGTGAGACTAGACACATAGCACCGTGTGAATTTCGCCGGATGCAAACATAGTGTATGCCTGATCTGAAACGAAGCATATACTATAAATTCATGGAATTCATTGAATGCATGTGCCTTCTACAAGTTGAATGATCTGCAACATTTAAAAGTCATCTTCAGGTTATTTGCAGATTCATGAGATTATTCTTTAAAATAAATATTATTATTCTTTTTTTCTTGGTTAATTATATGTTGATTTGGTAGTGCCTACAATGTGTAGCATAAACACGGTGTACTATATGGCACCTTTTGCAACTATGATACTATCTGTACCGGCAATCCTCCTCGAAGGAGCTGGAGTATTCAACTGGTTTTACACTCATGAATCTGTTTCTTCGGCAATGTTCATTATTTTTGGCTCTGGGGTTTCAGCCTTCTGTCTCAACTTCTCAATCTTCTACGTCATACATTCAACTACAGCGGTTACCTTCAATGTTGCAGGCAATCTAAAAGTGAGTTACTTTTGTAATGCATTTCATTAAGTTGATTATGCAACATTCAGAAAGATCCTTGTTACTGTTTGATGCTAAAAGAAGAGTGTTTTGTTACAGGTTGCTGTTGCCGTATTAGTTTCATGGCTAATTTTCAGAAATCCAATCTCTGTCATGAATGCTTTTGGATGTGCAGTGACCCTGTTGGGCTGCACCTTCTATGGATATGTCAGGCATAAACTCTCTCAACAGACTGTTGTTCCTGGAACACCTCGGACTCCTCGCACCCCTCGAAGCCTAATGGAGCTTCTCCCCCTTGTAAGCGATAAGCAGGATAAGATTTAGAGGTTTATGTATTGATGACTGTATTTCTGATAGTTTTGACTACCAAGAACACGTTTAAGATGTGGGTGCTTGTACACTTTCACAAATCTCACTATTTCGGGTTTGAGTTACAGGAGGCAGTATTCTTTAAATGATCTCTCGATTTGGCCTTTCTGCTTTCGAACCTATAACGTAATTTCTATGCTTATTGGACTATTTTCTATTTTATTCTATGCATTTATATTTATAGTTCCATTTGTCATTGATGATAATCTGCACTTTAATTGTTAAGACTTTAACATAGTTTGATATGCATAGTTCTAGATGATGTTGTATTGTTTTAAAATGAGAACACTAGTCACATCCCATATTTATAAAACGAATAAATTATGAATTTATTATTTATTATTTAGATTTTTTATCTTTAAATTTAAAATTTTAATTTTATAATACTAATTATTTTTAATTGAAAAAAAGAAGAGGGTCATAAATGATGAAGATTTTTTTATATTTATTTTAAAAATAAATACTTGATAAAAACATAATCACATATGTTAGTAGAATTTTCAAAAAGTTATAAAAATATTTTTAATATTTATAAGACATATATAAATATTAATTATTTAATATAAAATATTTTATCATATATAAAATACTAATCATATAAGTTATATATATATTGTTCTTGACACCATACATGATTATTAGATAACAAAGGTGTTGTACATCACACCTAATAGTGTACTTTCTTAACAACGGATGGAAAGATATTTTATGGGATGGATTTCTCTCAACAATGGATTAAAGAAAATTTATATGACACTCATAACAATGGATGTAGTTGTATCTTTTACCCACCCAAATGGGGATTTGATCCTCTCAACAGTAGATGGAGGAACTATCTAATCGTAATGTTTGATCCTCAAAAGAAATCACCTTATCTGCTCTCGATAGAGATACATAGTCAACTATGATCATTCATTTACGTTCGTCTATTCATTGATGCATGCTTCCAAGAAGTATTATGATAAAATATTATGATAAACTATTGCTTGATATATGATTTACTAGACTATATTTATCAATGGTTCTGTAGTATGATGGACTCGTAGCTCCTTTCTCATGTACACTTTCATTATTGACCACTTTGTGAAGTCATATATATTACATAGTAATAATTATATTAATATCATCAATTTAATCTAAAAAAAAGAAAATCATTAATTATTTCCAAATGATATATTTAATAAAACTTTTAAGTTAATCAATTCATAAAGACACGAGACATCAATCACTCAATGGTCTCCATCGTTCAAAACTCTAATTGGAATAGTCCAATTGATTTTAATCAAATTCAATTCAATTAGAATACTTATAAAATTGATTTGGAATCACCTGATCTAATTTGGATTTGATTGATTTCAATTAAGTCAAGTGGGCTTAAATTGATCAAGTTAGTCTAAAATCATCCTGAACCGACTTGAACCAATCAAACCTATCTGATTTAGTCAATTAACAAGCTCAAACCAATAAAGGGAAAGAAAATTGGATTATGTTGCATAGTTCTAGTCCAAACGAAATTGACTCACATGAGCTTTAGACAGGTCACGGGCATTGTACATGCCTATCCCAAGTAGCAAGTTGAGTGAGGTATAACGGGTTAGGTAGAGCGATGACGATGTGTTTAGCGCCAATTGCATAGTTGGGCGAGCCTAGTTTCGTGAGTTGGATTGAGCCTCACTCACGAGTTGGGCTGAGCCATATCACTGAATTGGGCTATGCTTAGCTCATGATTTAGGTTGTGCCTAGCCACATAAGTTGGATCATGCCTGACCACATTGTCACAGACTTAGCTAGTTTTGTCAAAGTCATATGGCACCCTTGCATGTCCTTTCATAAACAACTAGTCTTCCCGAAACCTTTTATAGTCCTCTAAGGACTTACAAAAAAAGAGACGAGTTAGAAGAAATATTTAACTCGGGATCCCATAAGCAGACATTTCGATAAATATTTGATAGGTTATATAAATTATAAATATATATTTCGGAGACTCTAAATGAACACACGATAAAAGGTCCAAGATAGTTCGTTCTAATAAAAAATCTCTATAAGTGATCACATAATACTATTGTGAAATAAGATGAACCAACTATAGACACTATCTCAATGGCCCATCTAGCTATGTATCACCCAAGTAGCTCTTGGGTGCTATATTAGCTAACACTCTGTATTACTCTACAAAGTTAGAAAACCTTCAAAATGGTAACCTAAATGACCTATTTTTGGATAGCTTTACCTCTACGCAACAATTACACACAACCTGTATTTATAGAGCTAAAACAATCATAAAAGTCAACCAAAATGGGGCTACCAAATCTACTGCAAGCCCTCTATATATTGTGCAAAGCATAAACATAACCAAAAAACACGTGATAGCATGGGTTAGTTATGTCTAGTCATATGAGTTGGATCGTGCTTGGCCACATAGATTGCTTCATATTTGGCTATATGGGCTAGGTCATGCCTAACCACATGGGTTGGGACATACTAACCATATCGATTGTACCATACTTGGCCACATGGGCTAAGTCATGCCCAACCATATGGGCTGAGTTGTACCTAGCAATATGGATCCAGTCATGTCGGGTCACATGAGTTAGGTCGTATTTAACTAACATGGGTTAGGATATACGTAACCATAAGAGTTGAATCATACCTGATCATATGAGCTAGGTTATGTGGGACCATATGTGATAAGTTGTGCTTGACCATATGAGTTGGTCTAACTAATCAACTTAATTCAAGTCTAACTATAATTTGACCCTTATTATTAAATTAGAAATTAACATTTTGAGAAGTATTTTAAAATATTATAAAATAATAATTAACCACAACTCCATTCTTTTTTATGAATTAACTAATTTAGATTCATGATTTCAAATTTAAAACAAATTAAATTATAAAATTCACACATAATTTTTTGAAGCATAAATATGTATAATTAAATAACTTAAAATTACTATTTAATTAACTAATTATTCTAACATCACCCTTCAATGATGATTATTTATTATTTATAAAATTTTAAAATTAAAATATAAATAAAAATTGATAAGAAAATAATAGAAGATCCTATCACTCCTCGGGATCCTATCTACGATGAATCCACTCCTAAATCCTCCAACTACTAGGCTTAGTGAATAGTGAGATGGGAGAACCCCCAAAAGATGAGCTTTTTTCGAAAGATAAATTAATAAATTAATTTTTCTTTTTTAAAATTTTTTTATTTTATTTTCATATATAAAGAAAGAATCGTGATATTTATTTCTTATAATTCACACACAAAAATAAAATTTAAATTATTACTTTCTAAAAATTACATCACTCGTTAGGAAATAAATCAATAACATTCTTAACTTGTCCATATAATTAAGGAATCAATTTTAATTATTTCCTTAACCATACTACACAAACAAGGAAGCTAATGATTTATTTTCTAAAAATTACATCACTCATTGTTTATTTTCTTATGGTTAACATATAAAAAGAAAATTTAAATTATTTATTTTTTAAAATTAAGAAATAAATCAACTAACAATTTAATTGATTGATAAAATTTCTAACATGTCCATATGATCAAGGAAATAAATTTTAATTATTTCCTTATTCATGTTATATAAATAAGGAAGTTAATAATTTAAATAAAATAATACATTATTTATGATAATTTAATTTATGTTAAGGATAGAAAAAAAAAATCATCTTTAAATACAATACAATACTGCTTCCCATAAATAGAAGAAAACTAATGCCCTTCACCTAGTATATGTGCTTTGAATATTAGAATTTTGATCTGGTTAGATCTTTGCCAACCAATAATGCTACAATGACCCTATTATCTTTTGAGGACCTAGTCCTACTCTGTCCAAGTTTCATGCACTTTTAGGATCCTAACATATCATATAGGGCATGGATTGTAAGAAGTCCATAGGTCAATTTAGAATGCTTGTTTATAAATTTCTAAAGCATTTGTACCCATAAAATTTGGAATTTGAATTTAGTTAGATACATGGAACCTAGGGAGAGAGGAAACTCTTGAGCATCCCAGCCCCACCAAGGCATGAATCTGGGACCTTTAGCACCCTCTCTCTATGTAGAAAAATCCAATTGCTAGAAACCAAGTATCATTGCCCTACCTTTTGTTTGTCCAGAAGGATTCACCAAACACACCACAACAATGAAATAGAAGGAAACAGTTCCCTTTTTGATGTATTATCCTTTAATTTCTATGAGTAGATTCAAGTACTCAAGCATTCACTAATGAGTCCCTTCACATCTCTCTCTCTCTCTCTCTCTCTCTCTATCTATCACAAACATCACTCACCATGTCTCTAAAAGCCCAGATATCCTACTCCCATGGAAAGACTCCCCACAACTGAGCTCAGACTTATGTCCACAATCCAAGAGAGAGAGAGAGATCAGAATCCTCTCACCATATGTTCCTTTCCACAACTACAGAGAAGTGAGAGGTGAGAGAGGGGGCTTAACCCCACTCAACTAAAGACATGTACTCCCTATGCACATGGGAAAAAAAGGCCTCTTTCAAAGTGGTTTGGTCCAGACTTTTCTTTTATTTTGTATCACCATCCATTTCTTTGCCCTTCAGTACACAACAGCTGCCAATTTGGTGTGAAATGAGCAAGTTGGTCCTCCAGTTTTGATTTAAGTACTGCAACAGCAAAAGAGAGGGATGGAAGATGGAAGAAGGTGAAGAGGAAGAGGAAGCAATCATATAAAGCACATGAAGATCCACATGCTTGGACCATGGACCAAATGATTCTGGGGGATGAGGAAAGCTTCTCTAAGATGTGGGGAGGGGGCAAACCCAACTTATTGTTTCAAGTAGGAATTGTACTTCACATACCTTAATTGAGATCATTTCATCATTTTTCATCAGTTTAGAAATTAACTTGAATTCTAGTATGGATAATTAAAGTCACAACAATGTACACAACAATTGAATCATAACTTCATACATCATATTTTCAAAAGGTTACTTCTCGTCGTCGATAAGTACGATACGTAAATCTTATTCAACAATCTTTTTTTTCAAAATTATATACATATAATTTTTTTCTTTACCGAAAAGAAGTTGTTGTTCAAATTGCAAAGATGGCTGGCCTTTGAGCTGGTTGGCAACCCTATCTCATGATTGCTTTTTCCATCTTTTGAAGAAATGGCCTCTATGATTTGCTCTGATAGCACCAAAAAGCACAAGCAATTCAAAGTCTTACTAAAAAGTCACTTGGAATACTGGAAATTTTCTGAAACAAATTAGCCTGGAATTAAACAAATCTCGAGACAGATGGCAAATTGCAAAGATGGTATGATGAGAAGACAGCAAAAGCAAGTTGGACAGTGTGTGCAAAAGCATTTCATTTTCTAGTGGCTTTCCATCTGAATCTTGTCCTCAAAAGAATCATGCTAACGATGGACGATAAAAGAAGAGGTTAACATCATAAACCCAAACAACAATCTGCTCGAATCAGAGAATCCTACTACTCCTTCCCGTCATCAGCATGCTCTTCCTATCCTTTTTCTGTTTATTCTTTGGTGTCAAATCATGGGCTCACTCTTGAAAGCAATTCCGGTGTTTGTCTCGGTTCAGAGTTTGCCGAGGACGACGACAACAATGATAATGTCCAATGGGAGCGTCAACTGGTGCCTCGTTTACCACACAAATGCCTCGCTGCAGAAACAGGAGCAAGAAGGAAGACCATGCTGCTGCCACATGGATGATGGTAAAGAGAGGAAGGGAAGCCGGGAAACATGGCCTTCAGATGACCCCATGCATTAGCTGTGACTGTTGACTCTTTGGTACCAAGGTGGTCTAAAAATGTCATAAAAGAATGGCACCCCTCCCCTCTTCGCCTCCATGTTCCACTTGAGTCATGACAGGCTCAGCTCTCCCTGCCACCCACCTCCTGTGACCCTGTCCGAGCAAGTGGGTCCAGATACCGCCAAAGACTGAGATGGTACAGGTTGTGCCATGTCCTGTCTCTCGCCGAAAACTTGGTCTGCTGAATAATCCTAAATTGGTTGTACCTACAATTGACCATTTCGGTCGACAGAATACAAGAAGAACTCATCATCGACAGTGCAGGTATGTGTGAGCAATCAAGCACTCAGGTTGCTGGTTATGCTTTAGAAATGGGAGCCGAGTAAAGGGACGATGGAGGAGAATGGGATGTGTGCAGGCAGAGGAACATTCAACTGCAGAATCCACTGTAACCCATAAAAGCTGTGGCCAGCATGCACATGGCTGGCCCGGAGAAAGCTCTTCGGTGCTGTGCTGAAAAGAACCAAGAGAGAGAAAGAAGGAAGAAGCATGATAATGTTGGAGGCAGACTTGTTTACTTGGCAAACCAATCACCAGGTGAAAGATAGCATTCTCCACCTTGCTTTGGTTGTGCTCTTCACCACTCACATGCCCACCGGCAGCCATTCCTGTTTGCGCAATGGAACTGCCTCATTCCATTTAGTACAGAGAACATAAGATTTGCAGCAGCATAGAATGAAGGACTCTGAAAGCAAACGGGAAAACTTAATTTCCCCTGCCACAAAAGTAACCAGCAAACAGTATGATGTAGATAAAGGAACATAAGCTACATTCTTCTTGTATGAAAAGTTTCAAACAATGCAAACCATATGACAAGAAAGTGCACAGAAGAAGCCAATGTACAAAGAAGCATTTACAATGATAGCAAGCAGCATGAGTCCTCTTAGCTCCTTTCTGACTCTAGAATCATGACACATGAACTGTATTAAGAAACTACAGCAGCAACTCACACAGGTGAACAAATGACTCCAACAAACAAACCAATTTCACACCCAAAAAAAAGGAAAAGAAAAGAAAAGATTTTATCATCCAAAGAAAACCCAGTGCTTCCTAATCTTTAGCTTTATTTCTTTTGACTTGAACAAATGGAGAGGAAGAACGGCAGCCGCCTATGTTGATTCGGCAGAGCTCTTAGCCTTGGATCGGTAGAGGAGCTTCTTCTTCTTGGATGTCGGGTTCTCGATGTTAAGAACTACTTTTCCGGGCTCACCGATCTTGAAAGAGGTCTTGATGACAGGCTCATCAGTAGCGATCAGCTTCCTTGTCTTCTGCACGATCACCGTGTACCCGTCCTCTGCGCTTGGCACAAACTCAGCACCGTAACTGACCTCCCATCCCAAGACGCGGAGTTCCCAGACCAGGAGGGTTGTCTGTCAAGACAGCATCATGATCCAAACAGAGCTATTACTAAACTGCTTAAAGCATGAATAATTCCTCTAATCACTAATGAAACAAAGAAGAATTCAAGATAAGGTGAATGTGATTGAGGCACAACCTCAGGAACTGGTATTTCTATGGATTGCTTTGATGAGGGCTTAATGGTAACCTCGGTGACAGCATCAGCAGTAGTGAAATCTGGATCATTCTCCTTGCTTAGGCCTCCAATTGCAACCGGCACTTGCTCAGGCGCTATGTACCTGAATCAAGAACACGAACTCATGTAAGAAAGGTCGTCAAATTGCCTAGGGATTGTATCAGCAAAGAAACTTAAGGGATCTTCACACACTTGAATAGAGTCTCTGCCGACTTGGATGGCCCAGCGAAGACAAACTTGCTCTTGGTCCTCTGGGTGAAGAAGGGACTTATCATCCGATTAAAAGCCAAATACCACCACGGAACGTTGATGAACACCTAAAATAACACGGATGTTACAAATTATATGTGAAGATGGATCTGTCTCATCCAATTATAAACACATATATCATATAAAATTACTTTAACGAAAAAACCTTTGCTTGGATGAATTACATATGCGGATGGATTAGTCTCACCCAATCGATAGAGTTAAGATCTATTCGAGAGTTTCAACAAAAGAATCGTTTGACCACCTTAGCCTTCATTTATAAGGAACAATTGCATCCATTCTATAAGCAAACGCCTTAGGAGATGCAAAGATAGCTGGAATATAATTTACACTCTCACTTACATGTATCCAACTATCTGATCATCCTATATATCAAGCAAAGCCGACATAATTTTTGTGCTCTTGTAATTAGGAATTAGTTGATTGAAGAATTTGATCTCTCTCGCAGAGATGCAGTTTGGTTAACACAACTCGGATCCAATTGCACATCATGCAGATAAAGGTGAACCGGAACAGGAAGAGGAGGACTAGAATTCTATGCTAAAAGTACCTTCTTGGCGATGAATTCAGGGTAGTTGTCCTGCAACAGGGTGACGGCCTGCTTCGTAGCCTGGCGATGCTTCCCGAGCCGTGGCGTGTTCTTGAGGTCGGTCACCTGAACCATGGATGAGATGCCACCGGGAGAGAAGTCCAAGAGCTCCCTGATTCCCTTCTCCAGATATTGGATCCTCCACTTCAGGAACTTCTGTCTCTTCTCCTCGTCGCCGAAGGCCTTCTCGTAAAGCTCCTTGTTTTGGAACTCGCCGTAGACGTTGTAGCACACGGGGTGGCCCTCCTTGTCGACGCCGTGCATGAACACGGCCTTCTCCAGCTCCGGCAGGCCGAGGTCCTCCTCGAGGAGGGCCTCGATGCCGAACTGCTTCCTCCAGATGACGGCGTTCTTGAGCATCGCCATGGCGTCCTTCACCTTGAAGTCCCTGGCGCGGAGGAACTTGAGGAGGATGGTGTCGCACTTCTCGTCGCCGACGAGCGGGACGCCCCAGATGAACACCTCCTCCGGCGGTTCCGCCGGTGGTGGAGCAGGGGTCTCGGCTGGCTGCTCCTTTGTCGCCTCCTCCGCCGCCGGAGTGACCTCCTCGGTGGTAGCCGGAGGAGGGGCGGTGACGGCGACGACGGTTTCCTCGATCGCTTCAACTGTCTTGGCGCCGTCCTCATCGGCTGCGACAACCTTCTCCTCCACTGGTGTTGGCGGGGGAGGTAAAGGCTCCACCTTTACAGGTGGGACGGTTTCCTCCTCGGCTGCCACCGGCGGGGCGGGTGTCTCCGTCTCCGCTGGCTTCGGAGGCTCTTGGGTCTCAATCTTGGGTTCCTCCGTAGCAGGGGCAGCGGGCTCTTCAGGCTTGGATTCCTCCTCCTTGGCTGGAGCCGATTCCTCCTCTTTGGCCGGAGGCGTAGGTGGAGACGGAGGAGGTGGAGGAGGAGCAAACTCGTTGTTCGCAAGGGCAGCTTGCACGAGCTGCTTGAAATCGTCGAGGGCCTTCTTCTCGGGGTCGACGGGGTCAGGAACGGCGGTGCTCTCCTCCTTCAAGGAGACAGACGGTGCCTCAGTGGTCTCAGCCGGCGCCGCCCCCTCCTCCGCCTTGGGCTTCTTCTCCCCAGCCTCCGGCGCCGCCTCCTCGGCAGGCTTCTCGGCCTCCTCCGCCACCACCGCCTCAGGAGCGGTTACCGCAGGCGGCGCCTCGGTCACCGCCACCTTTTCCTCCGCCGGGGCCTCAGAGACGACGGCCTCCGCCGCGGGTGCCGCATCGTGTGCCTTGCTTTGGGCTTCGTCCGCCATGGTCACCGCGAGAGAGAGAGAGAGAGAGAGAGAGAGAGAGAGAGAGAGCGAGAGAGAGAGCTATGAGCAAGAGGAGCTGGTATGCGGAGAAAGAGAGAGAAGGAGAATACATATATAGATAAATAAAACAAATATATTATTACATGATAAATAAATAAAAAAAATTGGAAAGAAATGGAGGAGAGATATTAAGAAAATTCTCATTTTTCTAAACAAAGAAATAGTTCAAAATTTTAAAAATTATGATGATTTATCCCCATAAACATGTTTTTTTAAGTTGTTTCCAAAAAAATTTCTATACTTATTTTTATAAATATGTTTCTCATCATCTTCATCTCTTTCCTCATGTTTGTGTCTCCCTCTTTCGTTATCGTCATAAATCGGTCTCATACCCTACTCCATTCTTCCTTCTTTATCTCCTCTCCTCCTCTAAAGGATCTCTCTTACTCTTTTTCCTCTCTCTCTCTCTCTGTCTCTCTCTCCCCATCAGTCTTATTAACTCTTTTAAATGACTAAAAAAATTGAGGAGGTGTTCATAAAATCACTACTCAATTTTACAATCTATTTTTAAATTAACTGAATAAAACTATCAATTTATTCATAGAAGAATTCCACATAAAACAAACAAGGTGGTGATAAGATATAGGACCCATGTCACATACATGACAAAAGGGGTAGAAGGGATACAGTATTCCTATAGACACATCCCATTGTTGTCATAGACTTTGGATTCTTGCAAGCTAAAACAAAAGAGGAGGCCATCAACGTCAACATCAACATCAACGTCGCCCGCCTTCACCCGCAAGCCTACTCTACCGTCTTCCCTTTCTCCTCATGCTGAGTTATCCGCTTATTGATCGATCATACATCTCGCCATGGCTTGCCAACAAAGGAAACACTTTTGAATGTGGCTGTTTGAGGGAGGGGTTGATTCCATCGACATGATCCTATTAATGTGTACA
Organism: Musa acuminata AAA Group; assembly: GCF_036884655.1. Classification (NCBI taxonomy): domain Eukaryota; kingdom Viridiplantae; phylum Streptophyta; class Magnoliopsida; order Zingiberales; family Musaceae; genus Musa; species Musa acuminata. The sequence goes on from NC_088354.1 coordinate 14,081,464, forward strand.
ATGTTTGGGTGGTTGGAGTTGACATCCATCCACATGATGAAGATGTCACTTATTGTGATCATGATGCTCCCAATGCCATCTCAGTGACACCAATAATCCCATGCTTTTTTTAGATTCGAGATTTTGATTTGATTCGTAACAGTGACAACAACGATCTCATGCTTATCGATCGATCATATATCTGGCTTGCCTACAAAGAGAATACCTTTGAGTTTTGTGGTTGGAGGGGTTGATTCGATTGCCACAAAGATGATTATTATTGTTGCATGATCGTATTGGTGTGCACAATGTTTGGATGGTTTAAGTTGGGACTAATTACTGCCTCTCGTACATAGTTATATTGAGTAATTCGATTTTTATATTTTAAAAAATTATATTGGTATCTGTATGATTATAAAAGTGAAACATTGATTTTATCAATAAAAATATAAAAATAAAAAAATAATTTTAATATTTCAATTGATGGTAATGAATAATGTCGATAGTGGGGGATGACGATACTATTGGGGGCCATGGGTGGATGTGTAAATAAAGAGAGCGATGACGAGATATGAGGGTCACTCTATATCTACGTCGACGACGTTAATGCAATTGCCGAGCAACTCTACATCTACGTCGACGACGTTTTTGCATATGTATCGTTGTCGATGTAGTTGTCGAGTGACTCTTTCATCGCTCTACATCTGCATCGGTGTTGGCGTAGTTACTGAGCAACGAAAGGACCACTCAACATCTACATTGGTAGCCCTTTTATCGCTCGATAACTGCATTGATGTCGATGTAGATACAAAACGACCATCACTTCTCGTCGCCACTTTTCTTATCCATAATATCCACCCACGACTCCCAACGGTACCGTCATCCGCCACCCTCAACGTCTATCACCATCAACTGAAATATTAAAATTATTATTTTTATCTGTTGTTTTTATATTTTCGTTGATAAAACCTACAAATTAGAGTAAATAGATATAGATGTCTCATTTTCATAACTACAAGGATGCTAATGTAACTTTTTAAAGTATAAAAATCAAAATACTTAATATAGCTAATTATAAGGATAATATGTAATTAATCCTTTGAGTTTAATTATAGTATTACATGAGATGCACATTAGATCGAAGGCAAACTATATCCCGTCTAATTTTAATCAATGTAACTTTTTGTTTTTACTTATTCCAATCGGGTATTATATAATACTCATATTAAACATGACTCTGATGTCTAATTTTAGAACTATACACTTTTTACCTCAACCATTTAGTTATCTTTTCTGTTCTTATTTAATGAAGTAATTCTCTTGAGCTTTTAGATTCATAGCTTTTGTTTAATTAATTTTTTATTCAATTATTATATAATATACATATTAGACACGTCACGACTCAAACTCCTCATCATAGAACTATGCTCGCTCTCTATATTTTTGAATTGATGGATTTTGGTTTAATTATGATTTTTTTTTTTCATGTTACAGAATGTTTGTCTTAGATACTCAAAATCAATCTCGATCAATTCGGTTTTAGTTCTTAGATTTAAAAAATCGAAATCAATTATGTGATTTTAAATTATTTAAAAATAAATTTATATTTTATTTTAATTAAAAATTAACAATTTGAATAATAAAAAAATAGCGATTCAAATTGGAACCATTCAAACTGGCTCTGATTCGATTTCGATTCTGATTTTTGATATTAAAAAATTATAATCAAAATTATTAGGAAAAAATATTGGTGATGTTTGTATCGACATGGCCTTGATATGTTTGTGAGGAGTTGTTCAGGATAGAGCAGGGTCTCTCTAATCTCGTTCCTATACAAAGATCAAGATCGAGAAAAGTTTCGCGAGTTGATGCTCAAGTTAGTACTTAATTGTATCTTTTCTTATCTTCTTTCTTCCTCTTTCCTAATGTGAAGCTAACGACATATATTTATACTCACCGTAAAAGAGGAGAGAATATCTCGTGAAGATCTGAGAAGATAGTTCATAATCGACCTGAATTGCCTCTTTTTTTTTTGAAATATTTCTATGAATATTCCACATAGGAGCCTATTTGTAATTGATTGAACTACCGTCTGATCTTCCTAGAATATTCCTGCGAATATTTCATAGGGGAGTTGGTTTGTAACTGACTCGAACTGCCTTCTAGTTTTTTGAAAATATTTCTTCGAATATTCTATAAGGGAACCGGCTCGTAATTGACCTAAATTGCCTTATAGTCTTTTAGGAATAGTCCTATGAATATTTTGTATGGGAGTTGGTTCATAGTTGACTTGAACCACCTTTTGGTCTTCTAGGAATATCCTTGTGAATATTTTGTGGAGGTAACCTCAACAACTTGATAATTGACCCGAGCTATTTTTTGGGCTTCTACAAGAGAGTATTGGCTTGATATGGTATTAAGATGATGAATAGTAGCTATTTAATTTTATATTTCATATTATTTGCGCCCCCGCAGCCCCCTCCAAAGGCATGCTTCAAGGTTTTTGGGGTTTGGAGCATGGCTTTTGGGCTTTTACGTACTTTGAGCATGCTTCGCTTTTACGTACTTTGAGCATGCTTCGCCTCATACCTTTGTTGTGGGTTTCGTTGAGTGTGGGTCAAGTTTTTGTACCTTATGTATCTCGGATATTTTTCTTGGTTTAGTTTTTTACCATAGCAGATTTCTTCTTATGTGGGTTAGGTATGCTTAACTCATGCACCTTAGGTGCCTTCCTTGCCCATTTTTTTATCGTAGCAAATTTCTTCTTAGGTTTTTTCTTACGTAGGTTGGCTGTGCTCGACTCACATGCCTTAGGTGCTAGTCATATGTGCCCTGCAAGCCAATCACGTGAGTGATGACACATGTGACTTGACATGCAATTTTTATTATTATTATATTATGGTATTTTATCACTTTATATCGAGTGTTGCATATATGCAATATATATATTGTGATGTCCTTGAATCTATGCAATGAGAATCAAATCGTGATGAGATCACGATAATGAGACTGATTCATCTTTAAACACAGATCTTTAATAATCACAGTCATAGGTTACTCGAGAGAGACATCGAGATAACCGGACAGACTGGTGTGTTGTATACTCATCCATATGATGGATGCAGCTGGTCTCATAGCTACTCGTGTGGGGACACTAGGGATACAGTATAAGTGCTCATTGAAGAATGTGTTTACTAATTGATCCGCTTACGGAATGCTGGATGGTTGATGATGCATTATTGTCAAACAGCGATTTTGTGGTCCCAGTGGTATATCTAGTCCTTAGACTTGAGACACCAAGGATGTCCTGTATGAGTGCTCCACTCTTTGATACTGGACTTATAGGTTTGAATGTCCCAAATCTAACATAGCTAGTCTTCGAGAGTGATAGTCAACCTTACGAGGTCTATTAAGTGTCGATAAAGGATCATCCACTCTCGGTATCATGGGAGGAATGTCCCATGTGTTCTTGCTCAGACAAATCCCTAGCCAGGGTCATTTGGATTGAGAGAGAAATAGTTCTCTGGGAGAATCTGATTAGAGCAAAACTCGAGTAGAAACCATATTAGGTCTGACAGCACCATGCCCGATATATAGTCTTTGAGATATTAAATGGATGAGTGACTATAGGTATATGGTAATTGAGGATAAAAACAGGTCTAATGGATTGGATTCCCCTATATCGTCTGGGGACTACGGCGTAGTCGCATAGTACGTTCGTAGTCGACGAATCGAGTGAATTATTATGGAGATAATAATTCACTAATTCTAATAGGTATGACTTACGACCAGCTCGATATTGGACCTAGAGGGTCACACACATATGATAGGCGTTGCGATGAGTAGAGGTTCGGATATGAGATATCCGTCGAAGACCCTATCTTATTGAATTATTGGATCTCATGGACGAGATCCAATAAAAGCCTATGAGAGATTATTGGATAGAGATCACTAATCTAAGAGGCTTGGATAGTTTGATGAAGATCCAATACCCAATAGGGGAGGATTCATTAGGGTTAAGATGACAGGGGACCTCTATAAATAGGAGGAAATTAGTGATTCATAGGCTAGAGCATTGCCTCTCCTATTCGATCCATTAGGGTTAAGATGATAGGGGACCTCTAGAGTTTTGAGGAGCGATCACCGCTAGAGAGGAGGACGCTTGACCTCTTTCATCCTCTCCTAGAGATCTGTAAGGATTTAGGGATATACGATCTCCATAGGTAACACAATCTACTCTATACGCAGTTTTAAGTTTTACAAAATTTTATGCACTAATTTTCGCACGACGAGGAACATCTTTTTAAAAAATTGAAGATTTTATTTTTTATTCTTCCACTGTGCATATGATGTCACCCCCAATTTATCAACAGTGGTATTAGAGTTAGATTGTTTGTACGAAAGATTAGTTTTAAATTAAGTGTCTTGTGTTTTGGAGAAATTTTTCACATCAAAATTATTGACGCGAGGAAGGGCAACAATAGTTGCTGCCCTCGATCTGCGTGTGTGCCGCCAGTAGCGGTAGCCGGCAGCACAGCGCCGGCGCAGGCGCCGCGCTTGTAGAAGCCGGCCGGCGGCCAGCATGCAGCAGGTTTGCGGCAGGCGGGGCCCGCAGTCCGCGGGTGCCCCACCCGCAGGCGCTGCCTGCGGCCACAGCGCCCGCAAGGGCAGGCGGCGCCGGCAAGCAGGCCGCCTGCGCGCAACATCTGTTGCTGCGCGCAGTTGCAGCCGCAGGCGGTCGGCCGCCCGCAGGAAGAGCCGCCTGGTGCGCAGGCGGTGGCACCCTCGGGCGCTGCCTGCGCACACAGCGCCCATAGGCGACCGGCCCGCAGGGGCGGCCGCCACCTGCAGCGCCGACCGCATGGGCAACCGCCCTCAGGGGCGCTCACCCGTGGCGGCGCCCAACCACCCGCGGGCGAGCCGCCCGCAGGCAGGGGCGGCGCTCCCGCCCCCCGCCGCAGAGGTGGCAAAAGACAATTTTGCCATCGAAATTTGGGAAATTCTAGTTCTGTCCTTTGTCCAAATTACGAAAATACCCCTCAGAATTTAGAAAATTTCCTGCATGTCGCTGATTTTAGAAAATATTAATTAATTAAAAGATTTAATTGATTATTTTTTTATTATCTAGTAATCCTACATTATGATGATTTATATATGTGATTATGATGTGTGGATAGATGATCATGCATCGTGTGATGTGTGTAGTTGTGATTATTATTATTGAGGTTTGCGAGCCCCAATTATATTTCTTGTTTATTGTTGGGCCTACGTGCCTATGATTAAGTTGTAATCACACGAGGAAGTGCAGCAGGAGCGTGGATGCGATAGCAGGACCCACGAGACGGACGATCGCGATACATGGAGATGCGTCGAGATACCGACGGAACCGACGAGTACGAGATAGACGATCATAGGGCATAGAGATACACCGTTGCACACATAGATCTTGATATGAGTGATTAGGCCCATTGGCTCGGGTTTGATCATATTAGGTTGTGGTTCATGATCATCTGGTGTGATTGCTCATGCGATGTAGATATATATTAAATATGTATATGTGTGACATGTCGAGACTAAATCATAGAAACTCATCTCTCGATAATATTAAGTCGGTAAACGTGAGGTAATTAGATTGACCCACATGACCTTCCATCGTTATAGGTAGGGATCGATTCTCGGTGTAGGTTGAGTTGGTCGAGTTCCTCAAGACTCACCTATATTGCGATTCACTATCTTGCCTACGACATAGAGATGTCACTGGTGACCTGAGGACATGGTATGCTTGGTCGAGTCCCTTGAGTGTATATCATCGAATCAGACTCATCTTGTAACGATGGTGTTGACTTAATCAAACATCATAGTTGGTCAAGTCCCTTGAGACCATAGTAATTCGGAGGCCGAACAAGACGGGAATCACAAGGAGTTGTGATCGACAAGAGTTGCATATATTTTGGGCTTAGTGTGATTAGTCGAGTCCCTCGAGGTTACACTAAGATACTGATTGAATCTTGATCCCCATTAGAAGTCTGTCGGAGACTTTCGTTTCATGCGCTAAGGGTGTCGCGTGACTCGCTAGTAAAATAGTGGGAGCATATTAAGATAGAAGCACATATCTTGATTGTTTAATTTTGTAAAATCTGCATGTTATTTATTTCTACTGCATCTTTATTTTTAGAATATGTCGCTTTCAAATCTCTTACATGGCATACTTGAAGTCAACCGCCTCACTGGTCCAAATTATACAGATTGGCTCCGCAACTTGAGAATTATTCTCACGGGGGAGAAAATTGCGTACGTCCTTGATACAGTGATGCCTACGCCCGAGGAAGGGGCAAGCGAGGATAAGATTGTTCACTACGTGAAGTACATTGATGACTCCACTCTTGCTCAGTATTATATATTGGGCTCTATGACTCCTGAGTTACAGAGACAACATGAAAAGATGGATGCTAGATCCATTCTCTAACATGTCTGTAAACTATTTGAGGAACAAGGAAGGACTCAGCAATATGAGATATCCAAGAGGCTCTTCCACGTTAGGATGACTAAGGGGACACCGGTTCAGAACCATGTCCTAAAGATGATTGAGTGGATAGAGAATCTGATAGGTCTAGGAATGATCCTAGAGGATAACTTGTGTGTGGATATTGTGCTTCAGTCTCTACCAAATTCCTTTTCACAGTTCATAATGAATTTTAATATGAATAAGCTTGAGGCGACTCTCCCAGAGCTCCTCAATATGTTGAGGGAGGCAGAGAGTACTATCAAAAAGGAGAAGCCAGTTCTTTACACTGGTGAGACCAGAATGAAAATGAAAGCAGAAAATTCCCTTAAGAAGGGCAAGGGCAAGGACAGACTAGGTAAAGCAAAAGTTGCTAAGAAAGACCCAACAAAGGACAAAGGCCAATGCTTCCACTACGAAAAAGATGGGCACTGGAAGAGGAACTGCAAAGAATACCTTGCAGAGAGGGCGAAACAGAAGCTTGGAGAAGCTTCAAGTACATTCATGATCAATCTCCAGTTGTCAAATTTTTATGATAGTGCATTGGTATTGGATACCGGTATTACTTATCACATCTGTAATTTATTGTAGATTCTGGTAAAGCTGAGGATAGTGGCGAGAGGAATATTGCATAATGGTTTATTTATGCTAGACACTACTCCATATATCATGAATGTATGTGTGTCCAAGAGGAAATAAGATAAGATGAATAGTGCATACCTATAGCATTATAGGCTAGGTCACATTCATGAGGAAAGGATTCAAAAGTTGCTAAAATATATATATCTAGATTCATTCGACTATGAGTCATATACAACTTGCGAGCCTTGCCATCATAGAAAACTGACCAACTCTCCATTTAGTAGAATTGGAGAGAGAGCCACTGAGTGGTTGGAACTCATACATAATGATGTATATGGACCCATGTCAACTCATGCCATTGGTGGTTACTCCTACTTCATTACCTTTATTGATAATTTCTCAAGGTATGGATATGTATACTTAATGAAGTACAAGTCCGAGGCCTTTGAAAAATTCAGAGAGTATAAGAATGAAGTGGAGAATCGGACTGGAAAGAGTATTAAGACTCTTCGATCAGATCGAGGAGGTGAGTACTTAAGTACAGAGTTTACTCAGTTCCTCAAGGACCATGAGATATTATCCCAATGGACACCTCCTTATATATCTCAACTCAATGGTGTGTCTGAAAGGAGGAATCGTACACTGTCAGATATTGTACGGTCCATGATGAGTTTCGTTGACCTACTTATCTTATTTTGAGGATATGCCCTAGAGATTGTAGCTTACCATCTGAACAGAGTTCCAACTAAGTTGGTAGTATCTACACCATATGAGGTATGAAAAGAGAAGAAACTCGATCTTAAGGTTGTTAAGATTTGGGGCTGCCCCGCCCATGTTAAAAGACACAACTCCGATAAATTGGAATCAAGGACGGAGTGGTACAAGTTCTTAGGATACCCCAAGAAAACTTGTGGGTATTATTTCTATCATCTCGAGGGCCAAAAGGTCTTTGCAACTAAGAGAGCGATGTTCCTTGAGAAAGAACACATTCTTGGCAGAGATAACGGGAGCATGATAGAGTTGAGCGAGGTTGGAGAACCTAACTCAAGCACTACTCTACAGCTCGAGTCTGTTCAAGTACCTAATACACAAGTTTCAACTTTACGTAGGTCCGATAGAATATCTCATCCTCCTGAGAGATATGTGAGATATATTAAAGGAGAGGATGTTGAGGATATTGATCCTCAGACCTACGAGGAGGCTATTATGAGTATAGACTCCGGGAAGTGGCAAGAAGCCATGAATTCTGAGATGGATTCCATGTACTCCAATAAGGTTTGGAACTTAGTTGATGTGCCCAAGGGTATTGTACCCATCGATTGCAAGTGGATCTTTAAGAAAAAGATAGGAGTAGATGAAAAGGTAGAGACCTATAAAGCAAGGCTAGTGGCTAAAGGGTATCGTCAAAGGCAATGTGTTGACTATGACAAAACATTCTCACCCGTAGTAATGTTAAAATCCATCCGAATTCTATTGGCTATTGCAGCACACTATGATTATAAGATGTGAATATCACATTCCTCAATTGGAACCTCGAGGAGGTGTATATGATACAACCCGAGGGATTCGTATCCAAGGATTGCCTAGATAAGGTGTTCAGGTTGCTTAGATCCATTTATGAGCTAAAGAAAACTTTTTGAAGTTGAAACATAAGATTTGATAAGGCAATCAAATCTTATGACTTCGTTAAGAACGAAGATGAGCCTTGTGTGTATAGGAAGGTAAGTGAGAGCGCTATCACTTTTTTGGTGTTATATGTGGATGACATCTTGATCATTGGTAATGATGTAGGAATGCTATCTACAATAAAGGCTTAGTTATCTAAACACTTCTCCATGAATGACTTAGGGGAAGCATCTTATATCTTGGGGATTCAGATCTATAGAGATAGATTCAAGAGGATGCTTGACTTGTCCCAATCTAGGTACATAGACACCATTGTCAAAAGGTTTGGCATGAAAAATTTCAAGAGAGGTTTCATATCGATGAGACATAAGATATCGCTTTCTAGGAGTATGTCCCCAAATACTCCTAAAAAAAGGATGAACATGGATAGGATACCCTATGCATCAGCAATAGGGTCTATCATGTATGTTATGCTATGTATTAGGCCTGATATAGTGCATGCTCTGAGTGTCATGAGTAGGTATCAGGCGGATCCAGGCTTGGAGCACTGGAAAGTAGTAAAGTGTATCCTTAAATACTTGAGAAGGACTAAGAATCTTTTACTAATATATGGAGGTAATAGCCTCAGGGTTGAAAGCTACACGAACTCGAGTTTTCAATCTGATGTCGATGATAGCAAGTCAAATTCGGGGTATGTGTAAACCTTGAATGGAGAAGCAATGTGCTGGAAGAGTTCTAAGCAAGATACTACTGTTGACTCGACCGTAGAGGCGGAGTACATTGCTGCAATAGAGACAACAAAGGAGGGAGTTTGGATGAAGAAGTTCATCACAGATCTAGGAGTCATGCCAGGCAGTGAGGAGTCAATTCCCTTATATTACGACAACTACGAGGCGATTACTCAAATAAGGGAACTCGGGTCTCATCAGAAGTGTTCTGAGGATGTTTCAGCTTATTAGAGAGATCATGACCCAAGGAGATGTAGTAGTGGAAAGAGTTCCATCCGAAAATAACATTGCAGATCCATTAACAAAGTCGTTATCTCATATTGTCTTTAAGCGTCACAGGGGTCTAACGGGGATTAGACACATTGGTGATTGACTCTAGGTCAAATGAGAGATTGCTAGTAATATATGCCCTGCAAGCTAATCATGTGAGTGATGACACGTGTGACTTAACACACAATCTTTTTGCTTATTACATTTTGGCATTTTATCATTTTATATGTATGCAATATATATTGTGATGTACTTGGATCTATGCAATGGGAATCATATCATGATAATATCACGATAATGAGACCGATTCACCTTTAAACATAGATCCTTAATAATCCTAATCATAGGTTACTCGAGAGGGACATTAAGATAACTGGACAAACTGGTATGTTGTATACCCGTCCATATGATAGATGCAGTTGGTCTCATAGCTACTCGTGTGGGGACACTAGGGATATGGTACAGGTGCTCATTGGAGAATGAGTTCACTGATTGATCCGCTTACAAAATGTTGGATGGTTGATGATGCCTTATTATCAGACAGCGATTCTATGGTCCCAGTGGTGTATTTGGTCCTTAGACTTGAGACACTAAGGATGTCATGTATGAGTGCTCCACTTTTTGATACAGGACTTGTAGGTTTGGATGTCTCAGATCTAGCACAATCAGTCTTGGGAGTGGTAATCAACCTTACAAGGGCTATTGAGTATCGATAGAGGATCATCCACTCTTATTGTCATGAGAAGAATGTCTCATGTATTATTGATCAGAAAAATCCCCAACCAGGGTTATTTGGATTGAGAGAGAAAGAGTTCTCCGGAAGAATCTGATTAAAGCGAGACTCGAGTAGAAACCGTATGGGTCTGACAGCACCATGCCCGATATACGGTCTTTGGAATATTAGATGGATGAGAGACTATAGGTATATGGTAACTGAGGATAAACAAGTCTAATGGATTGAATTCCTCTGCATCGTTTGGGGACTACAGCGTAGTGGCCTAGTATGTTCGTAGTCGATGAATCGAGTGAATTATTATTTCTATAATAATTCACTAAGCCATAAGGAGTTCTGATAAGTATGACTCACGTCTAGCTCGATATTGGGCCTAGAGAGTCACACACATATGGTAGGCATTACAATGAGTAGAGGTTCGGATATGAGATATCCGCCTGAGACCCTATCTTTTTGGATATCCAATAAGCCCCTGAATTATTTGATCTCATAGACGAGATCCAATAAGAGCCCATGAGAGATTATTGGATAGAGATCTACTAATCTAATAGGCTTGGATAGTTGGAAGAAGATCTAATACCTAATAGGGGAGGATCCATTAGGGTTAAGATGACAAGGGACCTCTATAAATATGAGGAAATCAATGGTTCATAGGCTAGAGCCTTTGCTTGTCTTTTCTATTCTCCTCCCCCTCTTTACCTTAGAGTAGGCCTGGAGTTTTGAGGAGCATCGTCGTAGCCATGCTGTGTGGATCACCGCTATAGAGGATGACGCTTGGCCTCATTCACCCTCTCCTAGAGATTTGAAAGAATTCAGGGATATACCATCTCCCTAGGTAATACAATCTACTCTATACGCAGTTTTAAGTTTTACAGAATTTTGCGCACCAATCTTCACACAACGACGAACATCTTTTTTGGAAATTGGGGGTTTTGTTTTCTATTCTTCAACTGCGCATATGATGTCGCCCTCAAGATTTCCCAACATTGGGCACCTTCTTGGTCCATTTTTTCATTGTAGCGGATTTCTTCTTATACGTGTCGAGCATGCCCGACTCACTCACCTTAGGTGTCTTCCTAGCCCGTTTTTTCGTCATAGTGGATTTCTTGGTGGAATTATCCCAAGGAGGTGCTCTATCTTGATCGTGGAATGTGATTTTATGGGGAGTGGGAGGCTGCCTTGTCTTGATTGGGGTCTATGAAGTTGTTGGTTGGATCCCCAAGTGACATTAGGAGTATCTTTTTATATCCTACTTGACTGATATTATAATAAATAAAGGAGAAATAGGAGAGAGAGAGAGAGAGAGTTAGACGAGCTTCTTGAGGGAGACCCTTGATGACCCTTTTAATGCTAGATGACAGAGGAGAATTTCTCTAGATTCTCTCACACCCTAGCGGTGGATGGGATAGAATTTTTTTTTTCTTTCTATTTTTGGCATCTCATCGATGAAATAGCATCCCTTCTATGTGACCCGGAAGGGACACTTGCATGAATCCCGAGAGGAGAGGGGTCATATTACATTTTAAAACTTTTTTTATTTGAGGCTCATTCCCTTACTTGAACCTTAACATCAAGAGTCTTCTTCTTGGCTTTAATTGTAAAAGAGGTAAGTCCATCCTTAGGTCATCCAATGTTTGGTCTTGTAACTCAAGTCAGAATGTCTCTTCCTTCTCGTATAAGTTCATCACAATCTATTGACCGTCAATCAATTGAAGTCCATATATTAACCTCCAATAATCCGAGGTCGGGTAGAGGAGTAGGGGACTAAAAGCTTATAGACATCTAGCATCACCTTTATCCTCAAAGATGCTTTTTGAGGTTCACTCCGAAAATATAAAATCATGTAGGCTCATCCAAAGTGAATAATTCCTCACATGCTTTCGCTCGCAGTAATAATGATAAAATTTGACAAGACTATTATACTTAACATATCTCACCATCTTAATTATTAAAATATATTATCAGAGATTGTATTACGTTCAATTGTGATTTGAATATTAGCAAAACTAAGTGATTCCAGCATTTATTATTATTTTTTTGTTTTTTATTGTTATTTGCTAAAATCGAGGACACGTTGGCTAATGAAAAGAACAGCAAGCAGGTTTCGGAGCTTTGCATTGGATTGCGGCTTCTCTTGAAGGGGCGTGCAACGCACGTGGCCACTTTGAGAAAAGACGATCCATGTTAAGCGGTTCGATTCGATCAAATGGCTTAATTTACCTGAGCTCACATTGACTCGTTAACCCTGACCCGTATGCATCATATCCATCTGTATCGGGTCAAAAATCTCACGATCCGATCCATCGGATTCGGATCAAAACTCCCTCAAACCGGATCGGGTTGGAGGCAGCGCTCGTGGAACTGCAGCCGCTGCACGCCATCTCAGTCCTCTCTGGCCCCACGAGAGCAGTGGGTCCCCGTGGTGATGGCTTGGGACATGCACCTAAAAGAATTAAGCCTTCACTTTTGCTCAGCTTTTTTTAGCATAAGAAGTCCATATCACTCACTAGAGGGGAAATGTAGCTTTCTTGATTCCTGTGTACACAAACTGTGGTAGCTGGTGGCATTACATCAAAGGTTTTGTAGACCAAGTTGCTCAAGGAATCCGTCATCTTGACGATGATGCCAATAGTTTGCAGTTTGCAATTTCAAATGATGTCATTTGGTTCCTCGGATGACACTGTTCGACAGCCAAATTGGAGAAATATTACTTTTAATTACTTGATTTCTCTCTCTCTCTCTCTCACTGGTTTTATTTGTAGCCATTCTGCTACAACAGTTGAATTTGATATTTACAGTAAACATAAAGAAAGAAAAAATTGAATCCGCAATCTTTTTTTATAAATATTTTACAGCACCACTTGAACTAAAGGAGATAAGATAGGTTGGATGTTCGAATCTATTGTTTCCATCATCTAGAAACAGTCATATGATTGGATGGCTTATGTAGCTAACAACTAAGTGGATTTATATTAACACCTCCAGATAAGGATTCTACAATGGATTAGATCTTTATTTTCCTCCACATAAATATACGTGTTAGAGGCGACAATGTTGCGTTGGCCACTTCAAATCATGATAATGATGGTGATGGAATTAATATCAAACCAATCTTGAGCTGTCCAGACTGTGGAAGCTCTATTACAAGTCAATATGTTGAGGCCCATCACTTGAATCATGGAATGACTAAGGAAAAAGCTTCCGTGATGAGGCAACCCATTTCAATATAGATGATGAAAGGGACGACCAACATATTTGATTGAATTCTATATGAGTTACACATCTGTGCAAGGTAGAAGAAGATTTACAATTGGATAAGGAAAGAATAAGAAAACATAATGCCACCATATGCCGATCGTTTGGTTGGTCACGAGGACTTGCATCCCTGCAGTATTTCTTCATGTTCAGTGGATGGATGCAATATTAGGTTGGTAGGCCAACATGTAGACCTTCCTTTCAAAGGTTTGAACTACCGCATGCAATTATTTCAGGAGCGTCATTTGAATTAATAGAATGATCATTTATCTTCTTCTTCTTAAGAAGGAGAGAAAGAAGCCAGGGGAGTAAATTGATCAGGCTCTTCAAACAAATGTGGCTGGCTACTGTCTCCTTGAACATGTTGAAGGTTTTACGTGTTTGCACTGAAAGAACAGATTCCCTAGTTTCATTATATGTTTTCTAGACATATCTAAAGGGTCAAGTTAACTGTGACCTGATACTAAATGGTGTCATGCTTGGATCATTTGGAAAACTTTTGAGACCATAAGAAAGCAGCACATATTAGAATTGGAGACTGTGATCCTAAGATAGATGGATCTTTTAACATGTTTTCCCATGAAATGGCATGTAGTGGTACGAATTAATCAGCTACATGCAAGCTATTTAGAGAGACATATAAATCAAGACTAAAGCATTATTAATCTGTGAATTCATTTGTTCAAAGGGTCACAAGGTTCCAAGTCCTGAGTAACCCAAAAGATAACTAATAAGTTTTATGATTGCTACAAGATTTTAGACGTGACAGTATCTCTAAATTTAGTATAAGAAGACCATCTCTACATCCAGAAAAATAAACAAAGGGCAGATAGGTTGCAAAAATATGAAGCAAGCAAAAGCAGAGTCATCCATGTTTAGAAGGCCATCAATTTTGATCAGCAACTCACATCTTACACCGAACAGGTTGGTCTCTCTTGGTGATGTATTATTAGATGTGCACAGAGCCTCCTGATTCTGGACCTAATCACATTTGATGTTTCTGTATATCCTTCTCACAAACATGGTAGAGCCGAGATATCCCACAGCACCTACAAATTTAAGTGAACACAAGTTTAAATACAGTGGAAGAGCAAAACTCTTGACAGGTAAGAACTGACGGATGATTGAATAACAAATACTCACCACATAGTATACCTAAACCCAAACAAAACATCAATGTGTAACCAAAATAGAAGCTGGTCTGGAAAAAGCCTGACATCTTGGTCTTCATGTAGTAGTAATACACAGAGTAGAGATACACATACACAGCTGTTGAAGCGGCAGAGAAGAATGAAGTCCACTGCCAGTGATAGTTCTCAGCATTGAGCAAGAAGTATGCGCCAACAATTGTTACACACATAGTGACGATGATTAGGATCAGGAAAACCAGCAACATGAATCCATAGACATAGTACACCTGACAAATATGACCGTAGCAGAGAGGATTGAGAGCAACTCGTATATTGGTCTCAGATGAGGTCAAGTTAATTCATATGAAAATCTGGATAACATGGTGAATCAAAATAAAATGGTCCAAGTAACAGATGCCTAGACCAATAAGAATTGAAATATTCATGTAACCAAAAGCTAATAGTAGATAAGACAGAGCAATTGTTGATATAATAATCTATTTCTATGGAAAACAAAGACCTTAAGGCAAGGGATACCTTGTAATTCCAAAAGGATGTGAAGACAAAATACATCTCGATGAATATGCTACCAAAAGGAAGCAAGCCGCCCATAAGTGAGATTATGGACGGTGTAAGATACCATTTCTTTTCAGGAATCAGACGAGGAATTGTTTTCACACGGCAAGGATTGTTTGGAGAACCACTCCAGTTTCTACCAACAACAGTGCCAAGAAGTGCTAGTGGAAATGAGATGAAGGCCCAAATTATAAACACAACTACCATAGTGCCAAATGGAATAGCAGCTAGTGAACCATAAAAGATAGCAATTGTGTTAAGTATAAAGCCAATCCCAAAGCACATAAATGGGAACAAGGATGCAGCAAGGATCATCGACTTTATCCAGCTTTTACCTGAGAAAAGAAAGCCATGCATCAAACAAACAATAACAGCAGCAAAGATGAATGAGCAATCACACCAAAGAAGTACACAATAGATCATGCTATATATATCGTGAGAACACTGTACAGTGGGAAGCTTGTTGAGAATCATACCACCATTTTGTGAATAAAGACCGCCACTTACATAGCCTGAAATGAAAGACGTAAGAGCATAGCACACAATGAAAGTAGTAGCAATAGCTCCTCGCCTGGCCAAAGAACATTAACTTTTGGTAGTGAATCAACAATGACGAAAGATACATATGTTACTAGAGGAAAATGAAAAAAGGTGAGATAAAAAACTAAACAGAAACAATGATCCACAATAGGACACAACTTGCATTAAAAAACATCAGATTGATGGATCAAAGTTTAGTAAACAGGGTGCAAAAGAATCTGCAACCAGAAGTCATTCCTTGAAAAAGGTATTGATTTAGCTGAGGCATAAATAGGCTTAGAAAAGGCTCATTTTAAAATCTGTGTTTCTTCTTCACAACTTAAGCTCATATGATCAATAAAAGAAGCCCATCTTAAGTGACAATATTTACTAGGGAGCAGCCAAAGCAACAAATGCAACAAGTCCAACACTCTGATTCTTAAAAAACCTGTATAAGTATTTCAATGGTATTCGGAAATGTATGAAGCATACCATAGTTTAGAGATTTCATATTAAGCTGCACAAGCTCATCCTATAATAAGTAGGAAAGAAGGTGAAAAATCCAATTACAACTCTTTAACTGTTTTCAAGGCTATCTTACAGAAACAAGTTTCAAGACTATCTTGATAAAATGTTAAACCAAGCCTTTCACACAAAGTATTTATTGTTTACTCTTTAAATTTAAGTTTGGTGTTTGCATGGGCATGAGTCTCAAATTCAGGTATGTATCCAAGCAATCAACTCTGCAGATCAAGATAAAGGCACACAAATGGAAACATAAAATTGAACAGACAATAACCATGTATTATCACAGAGTGGAAACAATTGAGAAGAGAATATTCAATAGCTTCTCTATGTTTTCCAATTTTCAGATTGCTTCTTAAATCATTAGCCTAGTTCCCGATAGTTAATAATATCAACATGTTGACATGCAACTACCGATTTGTTTGAGGAAATCTCCTGTGTCATATATGTATATATATTATTTTGGAAGTCTAGGGGATTCTGATTGATCTGTGGATAACAGGTACTGTGTGTTTGACAAGGACATCTTTTCAGGGGTTCTTGTTGACATAATTTATGTGATCTGGGACTCCTTCATCTCACCCTTGAATATTCTCAACATCACATCTAAAAACACATTCCATCTATGATTGAGTAGAATCTGCCTTCAATCATGCCCTCTAAAGGTTAAGATGCATAGAGATCTTAACTTTTGGAAGTCATATGTTTAATAATCTAGTGATTGATTCTCTTTTTCTAAAAGCCAACAGCTGCTGAAATTATGTCAAAATCTGTTCTTTATCAGCAAAAGATTAACTGGATTACTGGCATGAAAATTTTCATATAGACATTGAAAAAATACGTTTACAGGGACATTTTTAATAAAGAATCCAGACACAAGGAAAAAACAATTATTACACAGAAATATCATTACTATATCAAACATATAGAAAAAAATTCCAAAATATAACATAGAAAGAATTCCAATATGTTATCCCACTCTTACTTGGGCAAACAACATGATTGAAAATATATGCTTAACACAATAAGAATTTCAAAACTTGTTATCAGAATCATAGAGTCAATAAAAAAAGGAACATTCGACTACAAATTATGATAAAAAGTGACAAATACGTACCCAACATACAACATCCCGATTATTGCCAACAAAATGACCAAGAGGACAAGCATAGCCAACTGAGCACCAGTACCAACAACTGCTGAAAGAAGAACTAGATTACACGGGGGGCGAAAGACATCACCATGAACAAGCTTCCATCCAGACTCTTCACTCGCATCTCTTTCCTAATAATTATGCACAAAAACAATAATCAATAAATTTCCATGAAAAGTATAAAACTGTCTTCAGGCTTACTCATGGATATACAAATAAAACAATTCATTGACACCTCAAGGATTGTAAACTAGGCACACAGTCTTGAGTGCAACTGTAACTAAACACAATCAACAACTCACCAGAGTCTCCAAATCATCATCTTCACGAGCATATTTTGCGTAATCGTTTCTAAGAGTTCGCATCAAAATCATTGATACAAGACCAGTGAGGAATATAACCATCATGAAAGAATTGAAAATTGAAAACCAGTGAATCTGCAAATGGTCAAACACAAATCAGTTCAATAGTTGTAGGTAGAGAATATAAGTTTTCAAACATGTTATAACAAAACTAGCAAAAGCTTCTGGAAGGAAATGAAGACATCATAATAAATGATGTTTCAAAATCTAAGTTATGAATTGCACTCCAATTATAAATTACATTCCACATGACAGAGACCCAAATTTGAGAAAGAAAAAGTACCTGGTGCTCAAAGAAAGGATAATCCAAGTATACATCAAAACGTCGAGCAAATTTTACATCAGTTTCTATCCATTTCACTGAGTATGTCATGTCTAAGCTTTTGCCAGCTTCCAAGAGTTTAGGAGATTCTTGGGTGAGATTGACATGAATAATCTGCAAGGAGTTAATAAGGAGTTAAAGTATTATGGAGACTATTTATTTGAGATCCTTAACTTCTAAAAAATTGCCAACCTGATCACCATTGTACTTTACAACGATATCCTTGTGAGTGAAAAGATAGTGTCGATTTTCATTGGTCTTATCAGTCTCCCCAATGAAACCTGAATATTGGTAGTTGTATGTTACAAAAGAATTAGCATAGATATCTCCCCTTCAAGAAAAATGTGATAGACACATACCCCATAGAGGCAAATCATCTGAAGTCATCATGTAGGCATGGAACAGGGACAAAGAAAAGTGAAGAGTGAAAATCAACAGATAAGCATATGAAACAAAACATCAGCAATCAATGGAGACTGTATTATGTAAGAATTAAGAAATCTTAAAAAATTAAATACATAACACGGTTCACAACATACCAATGAAGAATTCAAACCAATACGAACTCTCTACTGCATCTTTGAATTGTTTTACCTTAGCAGCATCAAGATTAATAGCACAGATGGAAGCCTTATCAACATTTTCTGAAAGAAACAAAATCACAGACTAATTTTAACCTTAAAAAAATTACGTTTAATCATATATTATTCTCATGGTACATGGAATAAAGAAAAATCTAAAAGACAGTCCACGTACTTCGAAACTTTATCTCAATCTGGCTATCAACAAGTTGATTACCACCTAGAACCTCCCCGAGCCCACCCCACTTATGGGCAGCATTCCCTGGTAGTTGGCAAAACGGAAGGATATAATAATTGTATGTCTCTTGAGGATTGTTATATGGCCCAACCTTGTTTACCCAAAGAGTAACATGGTCATCGTTTTGGTACTGCAAAATAAAACGTAACTAAATCAGACAATTTGCGAAGGCAATATTGCATCTCTTCTTAAATATAATACAAAAAAACAACTCATATATATATATATATATATATATATAGAAGCAAAAAATACTCTAAATTCTTTCAATGATGTATACACGAGATTTTTCAGAGATAATATAGATACAGCTTGACCAAGAAATCAAGATTCTAAAAGAAGAGGTCAGCTTTAGAGACACATTTTTATAATACAAGAACGGAATTCAGTATAAAAAAACTTGTACAGTCACATGAATAGGTGAACAATAGAGATTATTTATAAAAGTGAATGACTTGAGTAGCAAAATTGGAGATTTTATAAAGAAACAGCACAGCATCTATGGTGTAAAGAAAAGTAGTACAAACAGTGGTCATGATTAGATTGACATGAGTACTAGAAATACTCAGGGTAAATTAAATGAAATTAAACCAGAATATCAGCATTAGGTACTATTTGACAAGAGAGTACATTTTCCTGTGAGGAAATTTCTCAGAGAAAACTTTTGCATAGTGTTAGAGTCATTTGTGTGAGAACTAAGAAAATCTGATATTTGTTCCATCTATAACAAACATGTTGAGAACAGTATCTAAAAGTTTCAATATCCTAGCTAAATAAACCATAAATATATAGACCTTATGTAGCTGTGGATTTACAAAGAATAAAAGAAAACAAATCAAACAATTGTTTCATCATTCCACCATAAACTGATAATAATCTAATGGACAGACACCCCAACCCAGGTAGCTGCATTTTTTATTTGTGCCACCATTCTAATTAAGTCTCATATTATAGAGCTCAGGAAACTCTTCAAACAATGATGAGTATGTTTGATGTAATGCAAAATTGCTTCCTCTTTGCCAATGTAAACAAAATTGCACTTAATTTTTAAAGGCAAATATGCTTCCATTACTTTCAGGTCTGGTACCCAAATAAACGGGATCGGCAATGGGAAAAAAGGGCTTAAGCCCAATTTTCATTTTTGTATATATACTTAGCAATATGTGTACACTTGCCGAAGGTCTAAATCACAATGATAGAACCACTATAAGTGCTACCAATGGTTCTATCCAATGTTTGATGTTTTGCCTTAATCACTATGACACGGGCAATATGTATTGACTAGGTATGAACCGGTATGTGGATGGCCCTATTTCGTACAGTCTGGATCGAACCATTTAAAAAATAATAATAAACATGTTCGTGAGCCCTTTCTCCTCATGCTGCCGCCCGTTGCACACTATGCGCCACCGACAGGTACACTTCCTCCTCTTCTTCCTCTTCCTTCTTCCTCTACTTCTTCTTCCTCTTCCTCCTCTTCCTCCACTACCCTCTTCTTCCTTTCTCTTCTGCCTTCTTCCTATTCCTCCTACTTTCTCCTCCTTTTCTTCCTTCCTCCTCCTTCTTCCTCCTCTTCCTCCACTTAGTCTTCCTCTTCTACTTCTTTGTCTTCATAACATCAGTACGTACCGATGTACCCTGTACAAGTACCAACCAGTATGTTATGTTTTGATATGTACCGATATACCACATACCGACTGATACATACCGGTCTGGCTAAAGACCAATACAGGTCCAGTACCAATATGGGTCTCGTGCATGAAATTACTACTCTTGGTTCTATCACAAGCATATAAAAAGATTTCTAACAACTTCCATCCAGGTTGGATTTCCCTCCATTCTGATTCCACCATAACCCACCTGAGTTTTAAGATATCTTTACCACAGCCATATCATTTGTCCTTGCAGATCACCAAAATATCTCAAATGATTCTCCATTTCATATGATAAATTGATCCTACATCTCTAACACATTCTTCCACACTTGGAACCTCCAGTTGACCAAATATTCATGCCAATTCTTATTCTTGCCACAGACACTTGTTTCATTGAACATTCTCTATATAGGTAAGTTTTTAGATTTTATCCTTGTTTTTGAATTTTGATTTCTATTGCAATATGAAAAAGTTGCAAGTAGTCATGCTATGGCTAAAGATAAACCAAAAGCATTATTAAATATATTTTTTTACTTTGCCATCACATGATGTGTTGTATCAAATATCAGTCACTGAATGGTTAACATTAAAAATGGTGCTTTTCAAACTGTACATGTGATAGGGTCCAGATATTTACTTAACGATGTATGAACTCGTTTCAAAACATATCATAGAATTTGTGATAGAAGAACCCCAGTCAAAGTTTCTCCAAGCTCGATAATGAACATAAGAAAAGCCTCCAACTTATAACCGAGGGCTTGAGAAAACAGCTTTTCAAAAATTAGAGCAAGAGATCTGGCAATTGAAGCATGCATTGGTAGTAAGAATCCTAATAACATTAACAGTGAGAAGAAATCCTAAGTATGAATCATTCAGTTCAATCATGTGGATCAATTTCCATTATTTGGTAAAACCTAGTATGCTTGTCCTTAAAAAGTTCGAGATCCAGGCAACTAAATGATAGATAACTGATGTTACCGAGAACCAATAAAAAGTTTAGACAAAGTGACAATGGAGGCAACAAAGGACTCTGCTTTCCAAAAGTTGACTTTATGGTGATTCAAAAATCACTCAGAAAGAAAGCTTAAAAGATTACAGGTTCTAGACCCTGTGCAGTCAGTACAATTGAAGAAAACAATCATGACCAAACAACATTACCATTCAAACACAGAGTGTAATGACCTCAATATATGTCCTAGCAGTTTTCATGCAGCTTGATGACTGCCATTGAGATGATAAAAATCATAAACAATGCGTGTCCAAGAATAAAAAGAGAAGCTATAATTTCTGGGAGCTCTTCTTCAGCTCATGCTAAATGTGATAAAGAGAGAAATTAGATTCTCTTGAATACATGAAAAACCCCTTGTGCATTAGAGTATAATTCTCACTGTGATTATCTACATAGATCATCTGTAAATGTTCTTTGACACTTAAGGTGTAAATCATCCACATCCGTGATTTCTCCCAAACACCACAATTACCAATTACGTTCTTCTCTCTAGTCAGTTTAACCAAATAAAAAGAAAAGGTGAACTAAG
Source organism: Musa acuminata AAA Group (assembly GCF_036884655.1). NCBI lineage: Eukaryota > Viridiplantae > Streptophyta > Magnoliopsida > Zingiberales > Musaceae > Musa > Musa acuminata. The sequence goes on from NC_088354.1 coordinate 14,103,738, forward strand.
TTAGATCATGCAAAGGCAGTTCGAAACATGATTAATAGATCATCTCAAAGAACAAAAATCTATATGCATCTTAGATCTATAGCACGAAAATCTCGGAACAGAAGAGCTAAATAGATACAACAGAGCTACTTTATTGCCGTCGCATCAAGAACAAATCTAAGTGTAATGAACAAAACGGTCAATTTTATGCTCGGGAACAACAGATCGATCCATCTGCGTCACTTAGAGTGATTCCGTGGCAAGAACTAACAGGAAAGACCAATACGGATCAAGCTGGGCAGGAGACGCAGCGTGGGTAACCGATTCGAAACAGGAAAATTGGTTCTAAACATCTGCGTTTCCAATTGGCAAGATCCATGGTTAAAGAACGATCTAGAAGCGCACCGTATGGTCGGACTCCGAGGCGGACGCCGGGGATGCGGCGGCTACAACGAGGAGGATGAGGAGGAGGGGGGCGAGGGATCGGGCGGTGAGGACCATCCTCGCGGCTGGATCTACGGAGATCGGAGGGCGAAAGAGGTCCTTCCGCCCCTTCTCGATCTCTCTCCTCTATCCGCACACGGGAATTCGGAGGGAGGTTTTTGATTTATTTGGAGGAATGGAACGCACTAAAATATGTTTCCACCTCACTGCGAACGTACCCCTGTAACTTACCTTCATCGCTATTGGTAGTCATCAATGACCCACACCAACTGAGTTTATTCTTCTGTCAACGCGGTAGGGAAGGGTCGATGCAAGAAGTACGCAAACTCTTCCGTGTAAACTAGTTGGGTTATTGCAGCGAAGTCGGCGTCGGTCTCAACGGAGGACACAACAGTATCATTCGTGAGACGATCCATCTGACCACGGTGATAAGCGATCCCCCTTTCTGATGCAAGTGGCGAAGCCGAGTCAACGGTCAAAATCTTTGACGTTAATTACATTTGTGGTGAGGTGTAGGTCCGGCTCAATCGCCCGCTGCGTGATCCAATCTGGTTTGGCCCCATGATGATCTGATATGGAACCTTTCGCGAACCCCCGTGATTGTTTGCGAGCACCGCAGTTCCTATTAGTCCATCGCTCAAATAGGATAGGAAAGAGGTACAGCAACAATAACCACTCATTAATATCCCAACGACCACTTTGGGTCAATTCAGCATTGCACGACAATCAAAATCCATAAATGCCAACACCAAAGCAAGCCAGGATGGTAAGTGTTTATGCACCGTTTCCTTTCTCGTTGCCTTCGTGTCATTGATCAGATAGTCAATATGATACCTGATTCTATCCCAAAAGTATGGATCATCTTAGAAGCCCAAGCAAACCGAATGGGTGCGATTCGAGTGTAAGGCTAGGGAGATAGGTGGAATCCCGAGGCTCTGTTAATTTGTGATGATCGACCCGTTATCCTTTCGAAATATGGTTTATGTATTGAAGGAAGTTTAGAGTCGTCTCGAGGTGCGTCTTGGTCTTGTATAGTGATACTCTACGTTGTCCCGAGATGCTCTTTAGATGTATCAGGGTCCTGCATAATCGGTCGGGGATATCCTGACCCAACCCATTCGATGCTTAAATTAGTAAAAAAAGTGGAGAGAGTTTAGTAAAACTCTAGAGAGTTTAGATTGAGTATATTTGTCTTGTCTATTCGAGGACCGACCTTTATACTTGATTTGTCGATGGAGGGTAGTCGATTGCTCATCCTCCCTTCAACTTCTCGTACAATCAATGGTCTATTTATGTCAACGGCTAGTGAATACATCTTCATATTAGTTATGTCAGGGAAGAACGACCGGGGGTATGTCGTCTATCATAGTAGGGACATGCTTGAAACAGATAGAGGATGGGGATCGATGTCAAGTACCCAAAGAGTCAGGCCACGTCATCAAAATTAATGATTCCTACGATTAAATGTCCAAATCCTTCCGAAATCATGGTCGAGGGTGATCGTTGGTGATGGATAACGCAACCTAGGGGAAGTTGAGAAGTCAGGTCTAGTTGCCATGTACCGATGGTCAACTCATTCGACTTCCCTGAGGATCGTGCTCCGGTCGACGACCACGTGAGGGGATAGTGCGAGATCGTGAGTGGTGGCTCACGATCAAGTGGATCAAAAGTACAATGCCTGTGCCATTGCTTTTCCTATCACTCTTCACTTTATTAACATATAGCGGAGGGAATACCTCCGAGAGGAACAGAAGGATGGTTGATAATAGTGTGCCAAAACTTGGTTTGGTCATATTAAAAACACTTAAACTTAGAGTCAAACAAGGATTTGGGTTATACATCAAAGCATACATGAATAATAGCGGCATGAACCTTATCACTCATTTTTAAACTATGAACGATATAATATATGAACACTCGAAAACTCATCTTCAGAAAATATATCACAAGTCAGCTTGTATGATAACACAACCCTAGTGCTGGTGCTGTTTCTTACCTTTAAGCCCCCTCTGTTGCAGCATCTTTGTAACAATCTGGGTTTGTCTTCACTAATATCTACTTGACTTTATTTTTTAATAATTTTTTTCTATTTTACACTACTCTCTAATGATTTTTTATCGTAGTCTTTTAATTATTTCTACTTTATATTCTAGTTTGTATAATTATATTTTTATTTGATTTCAAAACTTTTGGACTGAGTATCATGAACTGAAGATATTAATTAGGGATAACTAGAAAAAAACAGTTGGCATAATGAACCCTTTTATAAGATTTTCTTTAACCTTCAAAAATTAGACTTTTTTGAACAAAACTTGCTTGGGTAGGCTTGAGGACCTGCATACTTTCACCCAGATAGAGACTCCTTTATGGGCTTCACTAATTGGGAAACTGTTAAGTTGTTGTATTTATAAAATAAACTTATTGTCCACACTAGCCTGATTAAAAAGTCTAGGTGGGTTGATCAAGGTGATGGTAAATTGCTAATACCAGATACTATCATAGCCTTGTGTCATATGTCTTGAGTCAATTCTATTTTTCACCTCCTTGTTATGAGTGATTCTATCACTGAACAAAAACTTATTATGAATGAATTTGTCAACTTTTATTGTAATATTTGGAATCATGATCCTACTTTCTGTTTTATTATACTCCTCCTAATTGGTCAAGGATGGCTAATTGGGGTATCAAGCAATGTTGAAAACTTTTCTACCTTAATTTTTCTTGGCTTTAGTAGAAACTTAGACCTAACAACTATATTACCAAATTTTATTGAGCATAGTAGGATATTATCCAAGAGCCTATAATGAAGGTTTTTTAATAATTTCACTCTACTATTAATCTTTCATAATTAGACTAATATTGATAGTTTTCATTCCTAAAACTAATATCCCAAGCTGAGTCAGATAAAGGACTTTAGGATTATCCTTATACAATGAGAGTAATTAAATTCTTGTAAAAAGTTTTGGCCAACCTCTTCTAACTCTCTTATTGTAAAGAGTAATCAGACTTTATTTTTTTCAATCATAATATCTGAAATAACATCTTCGTGACCCAAAAAATTATGCATTTCATATATGATTCGAAAGATAAAAATCTATATATTCTCATTTGACTTGACCCGAGTAGGTTTACGATCATCAAGAGACTCTTGCGAGCCATTCACAGAATGTTTATTAATTAACTTTCCTGAGCATTAATTGTATTCCTATGCAAGTTTGATTAATGGAAAGCTTCTCACTTTTTAGGGGCCAACAAGATGTTGGATAGGGATATAGTTTTACCAAGCTTTAATGGTCTTATCACTCCTCTGTTTTAAACAATTTCATGAGTTTTATCATCTGCTTTATACTGATGATATTCTCCTATATTTTAGGGCCAACAAAACTACTGTCTCTTCACTCTTTTCAAGTGTTAACAAACATATTATGAGGTTTTTGTGGTAAAAAGCTGAGTAGAATTAAGGGGTTGCATCTACTTGTTATTGCTTCTAAAGCTAGTGAGGAGTTAGGAGATAGGGATATTAATATTTCTAAATATATTTTACAATCTAAACATATTGAAACAATATCTCAAGAATAAGAATGATGGTATTTGAGTCCATGTTTAAGATAAATATGACATCTTGAACCCCTAGTTGAGTAGATCTAAATCTAACATGAATTGGAGTTGAAAGTTATTCCTCTAAACCTTCGACCAGCTTAAATCTCTAAGTCCCAGATATTGTTAACAATGGGGTCTCTATTAATCTTTTCACTCATACTTAGATTTTTGTTATTTCCTTTCATTTTAAGTCTACTTATTTTATTATTAACAATGTAGAGGAGCTCCTAATTGATCATGCTTAAAGAGGTGAGCGTAGTGTTTTGATGAAGCTTTGCCCAAGTACTTGCTTAAGTTCAAGTGTCTTATGTGTCAAGCGAGCACTCAAATGAAGATGGGTTTAGGTTCGTACCTAGTTTGATTATGAACCAACTAATTTGCCCTTAACATGAAACTCACCCCCTAAAGTTTATCTTCAAAGTGAAATCATATGTCCACTGTTGCGTTTGTAGCTTTCTCCTTTGCCATCGTCTTTATCCATAGCTTCCTCTGCCAATGTCATCTTTATACGTATCACTTTTCTTTATATCTTCCTCAAATTTTTTAATATTTTAATATTATAAAATGTCTTACTTCACTTAGCACTCATGTTTCGAAATTATGATATCTAATTTTTTTTAAAACACTTACTTGCAAGAAACTAGTGAGAGAAGTATTTTTAACCATAAAGTATTCAAAAGATTATATCAAAACTGACTTTAAAAATCTTGCGGACCTTTTTAAAGAATATATATATATGACTCCACCAATCACCATATAGCAAGCAATCGAGGAGATAGTATGATCCAACATGTTTATCAAATTAATATAGTTTAGTAGTACAGTAAAAGGTCAATACTAAGAAAAATATTATAAAATGAGTATAAAAATAATACCCAAAAAATGAGTATAAAAAGTGTGATTGCTATTTGCTAAAATTTGGCTTCAGAATATAATATGTAAAAACTAAGGCTCCTCTAAACCCTTTGTGATAAGCTGTCAAACAAAATGAGTCTTTTTAAACCATATGTTTTACTAAAGAAAAATTAATTATTTTATCAAATAGAAATATTATATTATTTTGGATCAATCTAAAATAATTGATTAAATCGGTCTGTTTATATACCCAATTGAAAAGAAAAAATTAATTTAAAAGGGATATTTTTCTCCGTAAAATTGTAGAATTGAGGGTCGTATTGGGATAAATGACGTCATGGTGAGAATTAATATTCTTCTTTTGAAGGGCCGTTTGGTAAAAGATAGTTCAACGTCAACAATAAGCGTGCCTCGTGATCCTTCCGCCCCGTCCGCCCCAAAACAAATCTCACGGCTTCTTCCGCCTTCCGAGACTCGCACAAACCTACACCGTCGACGGGCTGCTCGGCGCTGTTGGATCTCCAGGCTTTCCCCCCCGTACATCCTCCTCCTCCTCGAAGTAGACAACGCATGCAAAGAGCAGGAAGACGAGATGGCGATGGAGGGCGGCGCAGGGGAGCTCCAATGCGTTGGGAAGCTGGAGATCGCGAACCCGAAGCCCGTCGGGTTCCTCTGCGGAACCCTCCCCGTGCCGACCGATTCCACCTTCCCTCTCTTCCAGTCCGCCCTCCTTCCCTCCCCCCATGTGTACGCCCTGCCCTCTCTCTCTCTCTCTGCCTCTCTCCTCTCTCCCCTGTGTTAGTTTTGTGATTTTCCCCCGGTTGGTGCAGAATTGGGGCGCCTAGGTATCAGATGCTGCCGGCCGAGACCGATCTCAACACCCTTCCTATTCTGTCCAACCTTCCTGAGAAGGTCTTCCCGTCCGCTGCAAAGATAAACGAAGGTTCTCTTTCTTGTCTCTCTTTGATCCTTTTTACTCGAAAGACACTGTTTGAGGAGAGCTGTTGAGTTGAATTTATACTGAGATTGCCACAGGCCCTAGCAGGAAACAAACCGGATTGTTACGTTTATCCACGGACCCTCTTTATTCATTTGATCTCCTCTTTTTCTCCCTTCCAACAAAGGTGATGTAAATCGGATTCTTATATCTATCCACGGTACCTCTTTATTCTTTGATCTTCTTTTCATCTCCCTTCTAACAAAAGTGATGTAATTCGGGAAGGGAATCAGGCAGCCAAAAGCTTCAATAATTGTTCATTCTGACACATACCAAGTCAGATTTGGTTGGAGGATTATCCAATTATGCTCTCCTGATTTGCATTCTGATATGCCTTTTTAATGAAATTATTTCGTAGCTTAAGAAACTGGTAATATGAATTGTTGTTTGAGAAGTCATTTGAGTGAACAATATATGTTTTATGTTAAAATTCAAGCTTCTTGCTGCCAAAGAAACTAAATAAGAAGAAGCCATGTGGACACTAGCATATTTAGGAATTGGATACTACTCTTTGGTTGTAATTATTGGCATCAAGAAAGAGTAAGAAATAAAGCATAAGCTATTAAGTTCCCAAGGAAACGTGGAGGTCAAAGATGGTGTTTGTCTAGTTTAAGCATTAATGAAGTTGTTATGTATACAGTGCTAAGTGAACATACATGTCATGAATATCTAGAAGGGACATCACTATCGTTACATTGATATATGGTCATGAGAACTGGTTTGAGGAGGTATGAAACATATGCACATCCAAGTGATGGATACGATCAGGAGAGATGATGACTAAAGGTTTGCGAAAGAAAATAATATGTTTGAATTTTTTGTTTTTGTAACTTTTTGTTTTGTAGCATTTTATGGATGATAAAACAAAAAATGTCAATTTCTAATATCATCGCGATGAGTTTACTTAATTATTGGAAGTGTCCATCTTATCATTTAAATTAATAATTGTAGGATAGATGTGTCTGAATCAACTCAGTATATTCAACTTGTGGATAGAATTTGAAATGGGTTTTATTCTGTAATGCTTCTCAGTGAAAGAATTATAATTAGGATGGTATGGTTTTTTCTCTCATGAAAAAGAAAAAAAAGTGTCTGTCTTCCAAGCACTACAATCATATGTTTTTTTTTTAGTGGTTGTTGTATAGTTTGGTAATTCCAGTTGTAGAGGACATAGAGATGCATGGAAGTAAAGATAGTATCAGAATCTCCAGGGAAAGAAAGGACAAACTCCTAATGGTGGTTAATATGCATAGTGATAGTTAAGAATAAGTATATTAGTGAACTGGGATGTATCCCAACTGATATCACAGAGAGAACAAGTCATACTATAGGATCGGTACATAAAGGGAGCCACATCTTTATTATATCAGTTTAAACTTTAAACAAATACCAGTCAATCCACATTTTCCATGGTAACTAGCAGCCATATCTTTTTTGTGTGTATGGATTGAGATATCGACTGGTCGGAGAATTTAACACTTACTAAACTCTGCATGTGCTACACCTGGAGAGAAAGGAAAGCAGCAAGGGCTTCCAGCAGAAGGAGGACAAAGAAGTAAAGAATCCAGAGGCTTCAAAAGAGGGAAAAACAGCAGATAATGTTGGCCTCACATGATGCATAGACGCATAAGGATGATATTGTCCTCACTCCTCACATGGAGCCCAAGTATGTTAAATGGCAAGAGCATTAGGGCACACTGATGATGTGCGGATTTATCAGCAGATTTGGGAATATGGACCAGTTCCTTTATTGGATGCCTACACTATGACAAAAGAGAATGCTGATGATGTTAGGGAGTTAGATGATATGTCGTTTATATATAAAGAGGTTATTTTATTTTATTTTTACATTTGTAATTTTTTGTGATCCTTTTGTCATTTCCTTAATGGATATCTTTTTTCCAACACGTTAAGATAAGTTCCTAAAAGGATCTATCATAATCATGCAGAGAGCAATTTTTCTTTTTTATTTTTCATCTTGGAATTTTTCTTTCCTCAGAAAGTTGAAATGATGCTTCTATCTGAAGAACTTGTTTATTCCTGATGCAGTGACCATTAATTGAAGGGATGTGGATGCCACATTGAGATAATATACCTAATCCAAGGATTAATATATATGGAATAGTTAACAAGTAGAGTGGCTAGGATTATTTTGAAGAGTAAAAAGATGGATTATCATGATCGCATGGATGAAGTCTTAAAAAAATGGGAGTCGTAGTTCACATATGTAGAATTTTTTGATAATTATTTACCTGCAGAATATTAATCAGATCGGCACAATTTGCTTATTGGCTTATTTACTATGGATGTGTATGGCATAAAGGAATGACATCAGAGAATTGGATAGTAATAAGTTACCAATTAGGTACTCTTATTTCTTGTTATTATTCCTCACTAGCTGTTAGTTTCTTAATATTTAAAACTGTCTTCATTTGTTCTCATTGGGTAATTTTTAGTTCACCATAATGTTGTTCTATGTCAAGAATGCAATTGCTTCAGTTTATACTGCTCTCTATTGCCAACTTCTGAAGGCTGAATCCTGTTAGTCCTCGAAAGGGGTTTTAAATTATTTTTTCATGGGCTACATCCATTAGTGATTTTAATGATCACCTTGCTACTTCTTTTGGTGTCCTGCCAAGAATTTGCTTGGAATTTGGAAATGGTTGAAATATTTCAGATGTGCTGTCAAATGCATGTACTTATACTCCTATGAAGTACTAGCTGTTCCATAGATGAATCTTTAACTATTTGTGTTATTCTTGAGATTTTTGTGCAAACAACAATAACAAAGCTGCAAAGTCCCAATAGCAAGGTGACAAGAAATATATTATAAAAATGGGAAAAGTACTGGGCACTTGATGGAAGCCCAATATGAACAGGATGAGGATATTGTTATCTCATAAAGTCTTGTAAGCCTTTTCTTTTGTTAAGAATTGTCTTTTTTTCACTTTTTTCCCATAATAAAATTACCTTTTAGTTTAATTAATCTCCTGGGAGGTTACTTTTCTTTGAACTTGGGAGGCTAAGGGCTAAATTGTAACACAGTCACTTGACATCTTAGGCATGCTCATCATGTTCGATCCTATCAGCATCAATCCTAATTTATATTTGTTTCAATCTTAATCTGTATTCCTGTCTGCCTAAGATTTGATCTGTATCTGGCCAAGTCCAACATCTGATGTATACATGTTTTCATCATAGTCCAATATTGATCCAGTTCTTCCCATGTCAGTCTTAAGAAATATGATTCCATAATTTGGTATTTGTCTAATGTTTGTATCTCTTCATGTGTCTGCTGATTAAAAGTTGAGTTGATACAACTACTCATTTCTATTATCCTTCCTACCTGGAATGAAAGAACGACAATTGATTCATCAAGGTTTAATTACTGAAGCACTTCCCAACGGTATGTTCCAGGTCTGCTTCGAAAATGAAGATGTAATTCTAGGTTATATTTCGGGAAGGATCTGGTGCAGTTTTATAAGGATACTACCCGGGGATAGAATCAAAATTAACAGCATCTATAGGATAACTTCCATTTTGACAGTTAGTTGTTGGTTTCGTACTATATCCACGATCTCGCCTGATTTGTAATCCAATACACAAATCAATTGGTTCTGTCAGGTTAGCTAATATGTTGTGTTGTGTCAACTATTTCCATGGAAGGTGGTGAGATGATATCTTGAGTGGTTACATATTCAGGAACCCTGTTTTCATGTGTCTGCTGATTAAAAGTTGAGTTGATACAACTACTCCTTTCTGGTATCCTTTCTAGAATCTGATTCTCCTTCACTCCTGCCTAGTCTTGGAGGTTGAGGAAAGCTGGCTTAATTTAGTCTGTCCAAATACTTGATACGATGTACATGTACATATATGTAGGAGTAGAGAATGCGATCTACAATAGAAATTAGATGATTTCTGATTAAATTTTCTGATTTTGTTTTGTTTTCAGGACAAAGAAAAAGATAGAAAGGGTAAAAATGGGTTGAAAGGAGTATGAAATTGTTCTTAAAGGATTTATATTGGTTTTGATCATTCCTGGGAAAAACCTATTACTTTAGGTGTAACTAGACTCTAAATGGTTCAGTTCTGACTGATCTGATGAAAACTAAGCCAATAACAAGTTTGACATAGGTTTAGTTTGGACCAGGCTGACGTCAATCCATTTTGGTGACTGTTGGATGTATTGGCTGCCACTGGAAGCCTGAACTATTTTGCTTTACAAAGCTGTTTCTTTACTCGGTATATCTTTATTCTTATTATTAGATTTTCTGTTATAACTTCAGGGTTTCATTTGGAGAGCAACCCAATTAGTCAAAATTTGTCGCGGAAATGTGAGTCTCTCGCTGTCTCTGGTCTGACGGAGTATGGAGATGAAATAGATGTAGTAGCTCCGGCTGACATTCTGAAGCAAATTTTTAAAATACCTTATTCAAAGGCTCAATTATCTGTCGCTGTTCATCGTATTGGTGATACACTCATCTTGAACACAGGGTAAGGTGTTAAAGAAATTGTTAAGGTTCACATATACTATAATTACTATTGGTCTTTAACTTTGCTTTGAATAGCCCTGATTTCGAGGAAGGAGAAAAGGTTTACAGAAGACAGAGCAATCAATCTAGAAATTCTGATCCTTCAATTTTGTTAAACTTTGCTATGCACTCTGTGAGAGCTGAGGCCTGTGACTGCCCACCTAGTTACAAGCCATCATCCATGGAGCAGTCAAGTTCCACAATCCTACCAGGGCATTTTGGACATAGAGAGGTTCCTTTTGTATCTTCAACAAACACTCATGTTAGTAAGTCTCAGTTTCTTGATCAAAATTCCAGTGGCACTCGGAAACCTTCTCAAGGGAATCAGGATGCATATTTTTGGGGTACCAAGCAGAACAAGCAGAAAAACAAAACATCAGATCCTATTGAAAAGTCTTCACAAGTTGGTGAGAAGCCGAGATTTCCAATGCAAGAGTCTGATAAGTTCAAAAGATTGGGTAATAATGGTTTTCTAAGGGTCTTGTTTTGGCAATTTCACAATTTCCGAATGCTTTTGGGCTCTGACTTGCTTTTATTCAGCAATGAGAAATATGTTGCAGTAAGCCTACATCTCTGGGATGTCTCAAGACAGGTGATATACAAGTTACTGAATGCTTGTTTAACCTTGATTTGGTGGCTTTTGTTTTCACTCTAGTTCATTCTGATAGGTCACTCCATTAACTTGGCTTGAAGCATGGCTTGACAATGTCATGGCAAGTGTGCCTGAGTTAGCTATCTGCTACCATCAGAATGGTGTTGTTCAAGGCTATGAACTCCTAAAAACTGATGATATATTCCTCCTCAAGGGTATATCTGCAGATGGCACACCAGCTTTTCATCCACAAATTGTCCAACAAAATGGGTTGTCAGTGCTGAGGTTTCTTCAGGATAACTGCAAACAAGATCCTGGTGCATATTGGGTAAGATGCTGAAATTTATTGTATTATATTTTCTAATATCTGATCCTCACTTTGATGACTTCATTATACTAGCTTCATGGTTTTATATTTGTATTTTTCTTGTCAGCTCTATAAGGGTAATGGAGAAGATGTGATACAACTGTTTGATCTTTCTGTCATACCAAAGAAGCACTCAACTGATGATCATGATGAAAGTTGTAGTTCTTTGTCATCACTGATGGACAAAGGAAGAAGGGATTCATTGTTTTCTCTTGGAACACTTCTCTATCGTGTTGCTCACAGGCTGTCACTTTCAAAGGTACTTGAATTAAAGCTTTTACTTAGGTCAGTTTTGTGTTTGCTAATGTTTTTCTTAAACATTCCTTGTTGTGATTGTGTTCTGTAGGCACCTGATAATAGGGTAAAGTGTGCAAAGTTTTTCAAAAAATGTTTGGAGTTCCTTAGTGAGCAAGATCACCTAGTACGTTGTTTTGCCCATCAGTCACTTTCTTCAACATCTGTCCAGTTTTCTTCTTGATTTTAAATCATTGCACTAACCTGATATATTTTCCTAATCATGCAATTTATACATGCTAGGTGGTCCGTGCATATGCTCATGAACAGTTTGCGAGACTAATTTTAAAATGTTATGAGGAACTTGAACTAACATTAGAACCATTTCTTCCAGAATCAGAAGTCAGTGTTACTAACTTAGAAGATGAATCTTCGGTAGAAATGTTTGTTTCGAAGTCCCAAGATAAGAGGTTGTCTGATGATGTTAAACATGAGAATCCAAAAGAATCTGGAATGGAGAAACTCGAAACAGAAACATATTCAAATGAAAATGTTCAGTCATCTGCAACTATGGAAATCGAGACATTAGAAAGCAAGGTTAGTTCCGGAATACGTGATAGCTTGGTTATGTGTCAGAACATAAGTTCTCCACCTATGGTTAGTACAGTTGCTGATCCAATCTCCTCCAAGTTAGTTGCAATACACCATGTGTCCCAAGCTATCAAATCTCTCAGATGGAAGCGTCAGCTGCAAAACACTCAAGGGGATTTGATTGACCATGGAAGCAGGATTCATGATATATCTTCCTCTGTCAATTTTTCTTTATGTTCTTGTGGTGATGCTGATTGTATTGAAGTTTGTGATATTCGTGAATGGCTTCCAAAATCTAGAATTGATCACAAAATGTGGAAGCTTGTTCTTTTGTTAGGAGAGTCCTATCTATCTCTGGGTGAGGCTTATAAGGAGGATGGACAATTGCTTCGGGCCCTCAAGGTTGTAGAATTAGCGTGTTTACTTTACGGGTCAATGCCTCAATATCTTGAGGATGCTCAATTCATATCATCTATGACCAGTAGCTCATCATGTCAGCTAAAGCTTGATAGTGGCAAAGATTCGACTTATGTAGTTGCAGATTCTGCAACAGATTTGGAACCAAAGCTCTTTGAGGATGCTTGTTGTGATGGTCAGTTCTCTCCAACTAACTTATTCTGGGCTAAGGTATGGACACACATTGGGGATGTATATGTGGAGTATCATAGAAGAAATGGTAAAGACATAACAGTTCAAGCAGAAAAAAATACATCAGGAAGTGAGGTTCGAATGTCAAATGAAGTTGTGAAGGAGGTAAAACGTCTGAAAAAAAAACTAGGACGGTGCAAGCAAAATTGCAGCACTTGTTCTTTGATGAACTGTAGCTGCCAGAGTGATAGGGCAAGCAGTGGAAACAGCGCGAGTAGTAGCACCAGAGATACTCCCTCATTTTACAACAGAAAACCCAGTAGAAAATCAACAATAAAAAACTTGCCATTTTCACCTTCTGTACAAACCCAAAATAATAATAATCCATGTATGGTAGGGATATCAAGTGTTTTTGATGGTGACCAGTTGCAGTATGATGTACCTGTTGGATCGAGAGGAGATGAGGAGCCCAAGGAAAGCTCTATATCAACTGGTGTTGAACACATCAATCATGACAAGGATATTTGCACCAAAAATTCTAAAGAAGCAATTGTTTCTGAACCATGTAGTACTGATTCATCCAAGGCAAGAAGTGGAGGTGTCTTTAAGTTTCTTGAAGGTCCTAAGCCTGGAGATGTTGAATATAACTTATCTGCTGCTGTCGGTTGTTACAGAGAAGCTAGTAAAGCCATGGACGGACTTCCTAGTGGCTTAGGAGAACTTGGTTCTGTCTTGAAGAAGTGGGGATGGGTCTCCAATGAACTTGGTCGATACAAACTTGAGAACAGGAAATTGGCTGATGCTGAAATTGCATTTGCAGATGCTATAAAAGCATTTAAAGAAGTTAGTGATCATACCAACATCATACTGATCAACTGTAATTTAGGCCATGGCAGAAGAGCATTGGCTGAAGAACTAGTTTCCAAGATGGATGAACTTAAGAAGTATGACCTACTCCAAAATGCATATAAGCAAGCTATGAATTCAGCTAAGTCCGAATACACAAAATCTCTGAAACACTATGGTGCTGCAATAATGGAAATGAACTTGGTTAGTGAGAAGGTTGATACTTTTCTATGCAATGAAGCACACACACAATATGCTAACACATATCTGAGGTTTGGAATGCTTTTGGCAAAAGAAAGCATTTCAACTGAGAGTTATGACTCTGGACACATTGATGTCTTGCTTAGTGATGAAAAAAAGGAACAAGAAAAGCATGTGATATCAGCAAGCGATGCTTTTAGGGAGGCTTTGTCGACATATGAAGCCCTTGGTGAGCTGCGTAAACAGGAGGCTGCTTTTGCTCAGTTCCAGCTTGCCTGCTACTACAGGGATTTATGTTTAAAGTTCTTGGATTTGGACCACAAACAAGTGAAAGACTCTAAAACTGAAAACAAAAATCGACAGAAGGCAAAATGGTATGCCTCTTTAGCAGAGAAGAACTGGCAGAAATCTATTGCTTTCTACAGTCCGCAGACATATGCTGTTATGTACTTAAATATGCTTATGGAGCAATCATCCCTTTCTTTGCGCCTCTCAGAGTCATTTCATTCGAACACAGTATGTTATCCTGAACCCTTTCTTTTACCATGATGCAGTATGGTATTTTGTTGTCATGGACATGCTGGAATGGTGTTTGGGGTTAATATTAGGTTCATAAAACATTTGGAGAGCAAAAAGCTATAGGATACTCTGCCGTGCTAGTGCAGTCATGATGTTTGATCAGATTCTGTTTTTAAGCGTATCCTTCTTTGGCTTACACAACTATTTATCAGTGTATAACACTGGTATATAGCTCTAATTTTTACTTGTTAAATTTTAGTTTTCGGATCATCTCCATTAAGATGTTTTACAAATTGTATCTACAATATCCTTTATGGGTACAACTCATAGTATTTTGCTGACAACAAGGTTCAGATCAATATTCTAGCTCATCTGAATTAGTTAGTCTGAAATATGATGAAGGCAACAAGAGATGATTATCTTGTGACTCATATATCTCAAATCTTTACCTTTTCTGTAGATGTTGGAAGCTGCACTAGTACACCTACTGGAAGCTCGCCATGTTGTTGAAGCTGATAATGATCAGACTTCTGAGATCAAAGAGAAATTCTGGAATCAGTTACAGGCACTCCTTAAGAATATGTTGGCTGCCGCACTCTCAGCTGGTGCAAATAAAGCTGGAGTTATCGGTCAAGCACCGCATTGCAGTAGAGGTGGAGATGCTGCCAAGCTGAGGGAGATGTATAGGCTCTCATTGAAATCAACCAGTCTACATGAATTGCATCTCATGCACAAGCTATGGTTATCATAAATGAGATTTTGAAGTCAAATTGGCTTGTTGTGGCAGGTAATGTCTCTGCGCTTATGAACTCTTGACATGGAGTTGCTCTCATTTTCTTTGGTCACCCAAATGGGTCTTTCATCATATTTTCTATTGGCTTTCAGCTTCTCTTTTCTTCTGAGTTAATATATACTGATATTGCTGCGGTAACCTTCCAACGGTTCTTTGTTTGTTATCCTTCCGGGGGATAACCTGCAAACTAATTTCTGCTTGTTCTTTCAATTTGACCTGGAGAACTGGCACATCCAGTTAGCCTGAAAGAAATGATATGGCATCTATGCAGCTGATGGTTTTACCATTGCACCACCCGAATGCAAGAGCAACATGGCATCTTCCTCGAGAATCAAGCTGACCTTGGTTGCATTCTTTTTTGGTATCAAGAAAGCAAGCATCTAAGCCTTATTATCTCCTTTCTGGAATTATCAGGTGAATGTCTGGATCATTGTCTACGTAAATCGGTCATTATCAACTTATGTTAATGATGTGAAATGTTTTATCCTCATGCATTTCCTTTTTCTTTTCCATGCAGGAAATCTTGATTCAGTTCTCATCCCCTCTTCATCTCTATCGTCACATTCTCTTCACCTGTGGCTACGTGTATTATGGTGAAATGACAGAAAACAAGGAATTATTCACATGAAAGATCTCATATTTACATTATCCTCTAATTGCAGAACACAGATAGCAAATTTGGCCTATGTAAATTAGAAGTAATACCAATGAAATTATTGGGAAAATCTCAGTTATGCATGCTAGGATGGATCCGAACATGAGATGTGGATATTGCTATGCATAATGGATCCGAAAATTATTAGATCCAGTATTAAGGACTCACATCTAAAACTTGTCTGAATCGTGTGGTGATTGAGCAGATATGGTGGGCGCCAAGCCGGGCTCCGCTCGCTGCTGCCCGTGGCAGACAAGGCTGGTACGTGCTAAAGAAGAAGAGAATTGTTTCGTCCCACTACTAAGCAACGACTTTAGCTGCGGGTTCATATCTACACATCCATCATTTCAAGCCGGATTCAAATCGGATTTTGGACTTATAATACGTTATCGGAAGTAGAATGTGGATCCATAACATTCACTGCATTTACATCCAAATTTTTGGATCCGGATTCGGATTATTAGCCGCTTCATCGGCAGCCTGGTCATGTCCGAAGTGTGACCGTCAAAAACAAGCTCGACTGCTTCGTCTGCTACCGTTTTGTTTACTTTTTTCATCGGCTCATAACAGACAATAAGACGGCCCGACGCGTAGAAGCCGAACAAAGAACGACGATGGCGTCCTCCGTTTGGATCTTCGCTTTACCTTGTTGATTGTTCTTAGTGAGATCCCTCCGAGAGAGATAAAGGGGGATGGAATCTCCGCCGGAAGACGATTTCTGCTCCATCTGCCATGATAACTTCACCCTCCCATGCCAAGCCAATTGCTCCCATTGGTTCTGCGGTCAGAACTCGCCTTCTCTCCCTCCGATCTTGAGCCCTAAGTCTTATTCTTGACTTCTTTCTTAGATCGTTGTTTTTGTTGTTAATTGGATTTAATTGCAATGAGCCCCAAGTTTGGGACACAGTCGGGATTTTGCGCTAACGTTGGGTGGTAGATCCGATACATTCGTTGATTCCATTGGGTCGCATCCTATGCTATAAATTATCTGATTCTTGGCTGTTGGATGAAGAATACTTATGGAATCCCCTCGTATCGGACCTAATAATATCTGATAATTTTTTGAAATGCACTTCGCATGGGGCTAGATGTGATTAAAGTTTCGGAATGGTTGTCAAGACTTGTATAATTAATCAAGATGCTTTTATTTTCCATTCGATTTGTATGCAAGGATATGAGGACCGACGTGTGTTTGAAACTGTGGACATTTACGACCTTCTAATTGTTCAAAAGAAACTTGCATCGAGTTTTGTGTGAGTAAGACCCGAGATACATACTTCTTGACCATGTGATTTTGGCATGTGTTATGTGAAACATATGCAATACGGACAGTCTCTTCATGCAACATGTTGGAGCCAATAAATTTTGAAGTGTAAAAAGATGAGGAACTTGTCATTTGGATGATTATATTCTACAATAGAATTTTTATGACCTTTTCACAAATAATTATCATGTATAAGTAGTGGTGGTTCAACTTGGAAAGACTAAAATTCCAGTGTTCTTCAAGAATGTCATGAAGAAAACTTTTATCACATTCCCCATCCTTGTCAAACATCATGCTATAATTTGGAGTGCCACATTCTTGTTTGTTTCCTAATTATTACTCATAAAACCAGTTGTATATGTTAAAATAACTGTTCCAAAACCTGTTTATTATCGTGTTGCATTGTAGTGTAGGTTCTTCTTCACCATTAGCATCATCAAGACTATGCTTTGATATAGTTCAGATTAATGCTCCACCTTGCAAGGTCATTTGTAAGTTGTCATTTTCAATCTGTGCAAGTTATCTTCATTGTTCTTCATTCTCTGTTGAGGCTTTCTCAAAGAATTAATGGTGATATTTTCAGTTCTATACATGCTTTTTCTATAATAAGCATGCCAGGTTCCCTGTCACATAGTTTCATATGGTGTCCCATAGAGATTTTACATGGAAGTAGTGAAGATCATGATATTTTCCAGTGGCAATATGAGAACATTCCTTATGATCTTTCATATCAAAAGTGATGCCAAATTTGCTCAGATTATACATGTAACATACAGCTTTGAAGATTAGCATTATCATCTACCACAAATATCTCAAAGATAATGGATGTACCCTTGATTTATGTTTAGCTATGATAAAAGAATTAAGGCTGGTTTTCTTGATCCCAAGTTAAGTGCCAGTGGTAGAATCAGTTTGTTATTCTTGTCTTAATGTCTTTGTTGATTGATTAGTTATGATAGTTTTCAAGACTACTCCCTGTGCACTCTCAGGGCATTGTATTCTGCGCGTGTGGCATCATGGATCTGCCCTTCAGCCATGCAAGTGTCCTATTTGCCGTCGTTTCATAACTTTGCTAATACCTGCTGATGCTGCTGTACAAGAGCGCCAGGACACAGGAGCTAGTCAAGTCCTTGAAAACATTGAGAAATACAACCGTAAGTTTGGTGGAGGCCCATCCAGTATTATACAGGTAAATTTCCTATCACATATCTATCTACTTATGGAGTTCTTCAGGGGGACAGCAAGGAAGTCATTCCCAAGGTGATCAATATACATGCTGCCTAACAAATTTTGCTTATGTCATTATTGGAAATCATTTCTTGATGAAGTGTTCAGATGAATATTTACTGGTGCTGAATATTCATCTAAGCATATTAAGTCAAATGCATGTTTTATATGAATCTTCGTTCATGATAAAGAATTGAATTTAAGAAATTTACTAGGCCAAGTGCAGCAAAAATTAATTCCAGCTGGGGAGGAAGGTTCCCAATACATCTACTCTATGCAATATTTGTTCTGTCAGAATCATATCAAAGAGAAATTGTTACATTATTGACCTATTTGTCTTCTATTTTTACCATATGAATCCTGTTCCTACATAGAAGCATCGGAGCCGACTGTACTTAGCGCATTTAGGGCTTTCTTTATCTGAGTATCTATTTATTGATTGCTTTTTCAGTTCCTATGGTACCCTAGCATTGATATAACTGAAAGTGAACTTGTTAAAAAAGTTAACTATTTTGGTTTCACAGAGGTTAAGGGATCTTCCATTCTTCATGCGAAGGCTGTTAAGAGAACTGATAGATACGCAAAGGTCACTACTGCCCCTTGTCCTCAGGGCGCGAATATTTTTTGCTGTAAGTAACAGACTACTCAGGCAAAGTGATGCATATTCAACAAAGCAGATTCCTGTAAATGTTTACTTAAACAAGGAAAATAACTATGATAATTGGTGCTCGTACATCTCATGACTTCTGTCAAACTTAGTTTGTTGCATTTGGTTGATATTTCCTGGTTGGATAAACTTTTGGGCAATCATGAAATGTCAATTTCTAATTAGTAGGCACCAATTTTTAGTTTAGGTATAAATTCTATAGGCTTGAGCTTGTCCAGAAGTAGAATCAGACAGTCCCTGCAAATAATATAAATAATATGTAACAGGCTTAGAATTTGATTCCTACAGATTGTTAAGCAAATATAGAGTAACTACACGTTAATTTCAATGAACATTGTCAATAGACATGCCTCATGCTCGCTTTGGTTTACTTTTGATGATATACTAAAATGTGATTGTCGGTCTTTCATTTTATGAGGCAATTTATTCAGATTTTATTTTTGCAGATGGCAGTAAGCGCAATATATGTGCTGAGTCCAGTGGACATTCTCCCAGAAGGTAATTCCACATCTGCATGATTCTCGTGGATATTTGCACTTGTACTGTTTTGTAGTTAAATAATTATTTATCATGCATTTTTCAAACAATTAATGTTGGCTCTTGGTACAGGAGTATTTGGATTTGTTGGTCTTCTGGATGATCTCATTGTCTTGCTGGTTGTTATCCTCCATCTTGCTACAATATATCGATCGGTACTTGTTTATCGCCATGGAGGTTATTGAATGGCCATCTCTGGCCAATTTATACGCATCCAGTAGAACTTATTGCAAGTTTTCTCTTGGGATTCACATAATTCATTTCAGCACAGCAATTCGTCTCTGAAAGTTCATTCACCTTTTATCTATCTGGTAGCTATCCTCTGCAGTTTCCTAGTATGTTATTACCACATGTAAAAGTGTACTTGCAACGGGAATTGTCATGTAAATATTTAGTACAGATATTGTGTTACTTCTTTTGTTCCTAGTATGTGGCATTCTCTATAAAGTTGCAGGCCTTGATGTGGAAATACTCGTCGTGGCAGCGATTATTAACATTATCAGCAACTATCATATCATGTACCACTGAATTTGTGTTATAAATTGTTCAAATTAAAAAGAAAAAGAATTTTTTTCAAAAGATTTATTTGAAAAGATGGTTTTTTATAATTATTTTGGTAGTTATTTTTAAAGATCGTGTCTTTTGAGAAAATATCTATAAATAGATATTTAAGGATAAATTATTGTTTGCTTAATACAGATCTTCTAAAGGCTTGTCATATCTACTAAAACTATTTACATCAAACCCATAACAATCTTATTGAGAGGAGGGTACAAATATTATTTTTAGGAAAATGTTTATACACGTTTCAAGCCTGCCTAAATATATTTCATATAGTATTCTTGATCTTGTGTTTGTTATTTGTTTTCATAGTGTTTTTATCATCTTCTTTGTCGTATTTTCTCAACAATCTAAAAATGATATTTTGTGAGTTTATATCAATTCATCATGGAGGCTACAAATACCATCAAATTATTGAATTAAGATTTTGTTCGTTTGGATTGTTTTGATGGAACGAATTTTACCCGTTGGCAAGATAAGATGAAGTTCATGTTGATTGCTTTGAAGATCTTCTTTGTGCTTGATCCAAATCTTCAACCAATTTCTAATCCAATCGATGATGACACTGATGAAGTCAAGGCTGAACAAAAGAAGAGAATTGAAGATGAAGTCATGTGTAGAGGACACATTCTCAATGCTCTTTCGGATTGACTTTATGATCTTTATACGGTAGAATCATCTGCAAAAGCAATTTGGAATGCTTTGGAATTCAAGTATCATGTCGAGGAGGAAGGTATAAAGAAATTTTTAATTTCTAAATATTTTGATTATAAGTTTGTGGATGACAAGCCAATCTTGGCACAAGTGCATGAGTTGCAGGTCATTGTTAATCAATTGAAGGCTGAAAAAATCGAACTTCCTGAACCTTTACAAGTAGGGGCTATAATAGCCAAGTTGCCTTCATCTTGGAAAGGGTATAGGAAGAAGATTTTGCATGACTCAAAGGATATCACTTTGGATCAAATTCAAAAACATCTTCGAATCGAGGATGAGAGACAAGAGTGAGAACTCTTTTTGCAATATAAAAGCAAATACCGTGAATCAGCCTAAAAACTCCAACAAAGGCAAGCAAAACAAAGATAATCATTTTGGCCCCAAAAGGGATCAAAGAAAATTTAACAAGCCAAAGAGTGGAGGCTGTTTTGTTTATGGAAACCTGATCATTTTGCTAGGGATTGTAGATTTAAGAAATGCTAGAAACCGGAAGTCAACTCTGTTGAGGGAGATGATAATATAATCGCTACGGTGAGCGAAGTGAATGCCATATTTGGCAAGGTTTCTGGTTGGTGGTATGATACTTGTGCTACCATCCATGTTTGCTATGATAAGGCACTCTTCAAGACTTACAAAGAAGTCACAAAAGGGCAAGAGATTCAAATGGGAAATGAAGTTCGTTCTAAGGTGATTGGCAAGGGAAATGTGGAACTCACTTTTATTTCTGGTAAGAAAGTCACTCTTACTAATGTTCTTCATGTACTAGATGAGTAGAGATTTAGTGAGTGAGAATCTCCTTGGCAAAGCTGGAATTAAATTTGTATTTGAATCCGGAAAGTTAATTCTATCCCGTAATGAAACTTTTGTTGGAAAAGGCTATTCCGTTGAGAGAATAATCAAATTATCTATTATTGACAATGATTCTAAATTTAATAAATATGTTGCTTCTATTTATATTGTTGATTATTATTCATTATAGTATGATAGATTAGCATATATTAGAACTAGCACTGGTTAAGTATAGCTTAATAAATTATCATTATGATGATCTTAATAAATATGAAATTTATGTTAAATTAAAGATGATGAAGAAACCCTTCAAAAGTATTGAAAGATATACTAATTTGTTAGACTTAATATATTCTGATATATGTAAATTAAATGACATATTAACGAGAGAAGGTAATAGATATTTTATTACTTTTATAGATGATGTGTCTAGATTCACATATGTGTACTTATTGAAACATAAAAAATGATGCTTTTAATGCTTTTAAGGAATATAAAACAGAATTTAAAAATCAATTGGGAAAAAAAAATTTAAAGCTATAAGAAGTGATAGAGGAGGAGAATACTTTCCTAATGAATTTAACTTGTTTTGTGAACAACATAACATAATTCATGAATGTTCAGCCCCTATAACACCTGAGCAAAATGGATTAACAGAAAGAAAAAATAAAACTTATCTAGAGATGATTAATGCTATGTTGTTACATGCTAAATTATCTTATAATTTGTGCAAAGAAGCTTTATTGGTTGTATGTCATATCTTAAATAGAATTTCCTCTAAAAAGAATAAGATCTCTCCATGTAGTTATAGAAAGGAAGACAACCTAACATTGATTATTTTAAAGTGTGGGGGTGTCTTGCATATTATAAGAATAATAATCATCAAAGGACAAAATTAGGACCTAGAGGAATCAAATGTGTTTTTATAGGCTATGCCTCAAATAGCAAAGTATATAGACTTCTTAATTTGAAATCTAATATCATAATAGAATCTTGAGATGCAGAGTTCTTTGAACATTTAATGACTTCAAGTAATAATATTCATCCTCCAACTAGTGAAGAGTCACCAGTGGAGACATCTCAAAAGGTCGATGAGTAACCTAATATTCCTTTGATTGAACATCAATCAAGTTCACAAAAGATTAAAGAGAAATCTTATGAATTAAGGAGAAGCACTCGTGTACAAAAAATAAAAACATTAAGATCGGATGAGATTGATTTTCAAAGTATTTCTTTTTACCTTGTAGAAGGAACTAATGAGAGAGTTTTAAAAATAATTCCTCTTGTTTTACAAGTGGAAGATGATCCTAAATCGTTTAAAGAAGCTATGGCCTCTCGTGATGCTGCTTTTTGGAAAGATGCTATTAATAATGAGATTGCTTCTATTATGTCAAACCACACTTGAGAACTTGTCGATTTACCTTTTGCCTCTAAACCTATTAGTTGTAGATGGGTATTTTGTAGAAAGTATCATACAAATGATACTCTCCAAACGTTCAAAGCAAGGTTAGTTGCTAAAGGATTTCGACAAAAGGAAGGAATAGATTATTTTGACACATGCTCCTATGGTTAGGATCACATCTATTAGAATTATTTTTGCTTTAGCATCAATTTTTGATCTTTATGTTCATCAAATGGATGTCAAAGCGGTATTTCTAAATGGAGACCTCGATGAGGGGGTATATATGGAACAACCCGAGGGTTTTGTTCTACCGAAAAATGAACATAAAGTGTGTAAACTTATTAAGTCATTGTATGGTTTAAAGCAGGCTCCAAAACAGTGGCATAAGAAATTTGATGCAATAATTATTTCTAATGGATTTGTTCATAATATTGCAGATAAATATATTTATCTCAAAACTTATGATGACTATATGGTGATAGTTTTCCTTTATGTTGATAATATGCTAATAGTGAGTAACGACATAAAAGGTATTGTAGAAACAAAGAGGTTTCTACCTTCAACATTTAAGATGAAAGATCTTAGGCAAATTGATACCATACTAGATATCAAGGTAGAAAGAAATAGTGGGGGATATGTTTTTAGTCAAACTCATTACATTTATCTGTTTGACCCAAGTATCAAATTAGTCAAGAATATTAGAAGAACAGTGGGTCAATTAGAATATTCAAGTGCTATAGGAAGTCTTATGTATGTAACACAGTGCACAAGACTTGATATAGCATTTGTAGTTAGTAAATTGAGTATATTTACTAGCAATCCAAATGTAGAGCTTTGGAAGGCTATCGAAAGAGTTCTTGGGTACCTTAAACGGACCAAAGATTATGGCATTCAATACTCAAATTTTTTTGCTATTTTAGAAGGATATACCGATGCAAGTTGGATATCGAGTTTTGGAGATAACAAATCCACTACTGGTTGGGTGTTCACCTTGGGAGGTGGCGTTATTTCTTGGAAGAGCAAAAAACAAACGTGTATAACTCACTCAACTATGAAATTAGAATTTGTTGCTCTAGCAGATGCAGGAAAGGAGGTTGAATGGTTGAGGGACTTTCTATTAGAAATTTCATTGACTTCTAAGAGTGTGAATTCAATTTCTATACTTTGTGATAGTCAAGCTACTTTAGCTCATACATATAGTGAAATATATAATGGAAAATCAAGACGTATAAGTCTTAGACATGATTATGTGAGAAAATTAATTAAGAGTGGGATTATTTCACTCACATTTATGAAAATAAGTGAGAATTTGGCTGACCCATTCACCAAACCTTTTACAAGAGAAGTTGTAAGATCAACATCAAAATGGATGGGGCTAAAACTCCTTGATCCACCAATGATAGCAACCCTACTCAATATTATGAAATGAGTAATAAAGAGTTCAAAGGGTAAGAACAAGTCATTGACACGTGGAGTGGTTCAGCACTTTGAAATATTTTACGAGTCCCATCTAAAGATGTTAAAGTGATGGTTGTCACCGAATGAGGGTTGAGTTAATTATACTCTTAATAAAGTTCAGTCAAGTTAGGACAAGTATCTCAAAGAGTGACAAAGATACTATAAGAACTTCACCTATATGAACTTAGAAGTGGTGTCGCTTCGATTGAGAGTTGGAGTTTCTCTCATAAAAGTTCATGAATTTGGATGAGCCCAATGCCATATTAGGGCTAAGCGAGAATTTATGAGGAATATAAGGATGTTGTATTTATGTGTGTGGTACCACTGGTGTTGTCATTGGGAATAACAAATTGAAAGCTTTTATGTTATTTGGGGTTTCGACTTCACTTTGTGATGCTTACACTAAGGTAATATTCAAATCGAAAGATATATTATTTTATTCATAAATACTATTTAATCACTTGGAGAAAATTTTAAATTTGAATAAATGGGGGATTATTATAAATTGTTCAAATAAAAAAAAATTCTTTTCAAAAGATTTATTTGAAAAGGTGATTTCTTTTGTAGTTATTTTAGTAGTTATTTTATCTTTTGAGAAAATATATATAAATAGGTATTTGAGGATAAATTAGATATTCTCTAATTCTTCTTTGAAGATTCTTTATTGTTTGCTCAATACAGATCTTATAAAGGTTTATCATATCCACTAAAACTATTTGCATCAAACCCATAGCAATTTTATTGAGAAGAGGATGCAAATATCGTTTTTAGAAAAATATTTATATACGTTTCAAGCCTAAATATATTTTCTATTGTATTCTTGATCTTGTGTTTGTTATTTGTTTGCATAGTATTTTTATCCTCTTCTTTCTCATATTTTCCCAACTATTTATTTCTTTATTTCCAAGGTATCCTGGTTCTTGACTGAAGCTGCCTATGATGCAGACTATGATGAAGTGCGGTGAGACCAAACATACAAACCAACGACGACGAGCTCACCGGACTCATCAGGTTTGAGCATCCTTCCATGTCATTTGGAGTTGTTTGTACTACCTTCTCCCACTATCTTTTGCTGATCTACGTAGATAATTTCCAAACTTAAAATATATTTTAAAATATCATTTCTCAAGATTTATACTCTCTTTCAGATTTGGTATTGTATACGGATTCCAATCTCACATTCTAAGCTACCTACCGTAAATTCCTCGGTTCTCATGGTGCCAAAAGGGTTCGAGTAAATGTAACGTGCCCATTCTTCCTTTCCTTTTGTTCCTGAATTATGAGTTCATGCAGGTGTGAAGCATTCGATAGCGTGCAGGGATGGCTAATCGGGCGAATCAGAGAACCACACGGCACTTGACCCACGCAAATATCATGTTCGCATGGAGAGCAGTCTACTATAAAGGCGAACACACGGGGAGCTCTTCCCTTGCTCTGTAATACTTCCTCTCTCATGGCGAAGTCTTCCATCGCCTGCGCAGTGCTTCTCCTGTTACTTCTGGTGGAGGTGAGTCCGTGTGTGTGATTATAACATATACTTGGGTGGGGATAATCCACAATTTAAAGGAACTTGCAATCTCTTTTAAGACTTGCAGCAAAATTATGAACATGGAAAACTGATGTAGCAAAAAAATTGAGAACTTTTTTTTGTTTTCTTTGGGTATACATACAAGCGCAACAAAATTTGTCTACTGCACTCTGAAGCCGGATCTATGAAGTCATGATTGGTGTTAACATCTGTGGTAGTGTTTGGGTGTCTCTGCTCTTTGATCGAGAACTGGAGAATAATGTTGCCGTTCAAATGCACTTTATTATGTGATTCTGCACTTGTAATACTTACCTCTCTCGTGCTGTGTTCTGCAGATGGATATCTCAGCTGTCGCAGAAAGAGAAATCAGTAAGTCAATGCACATTTCTAGCATATAGAGAGATCATCAAGTAACACAATCAGATGGATCAGTGACCTCGAATCACGGTTGGTATTGCTGCAGATTGTGAGGCGAAGTGTTCGCACCGTTGCTCCAAGGCATCAAGGCACAAGATGTGCATGAGAGCTTGCGTCGACTGCTGTCACAAGTGCCACTGCGTCCCGCCCGGTACATACGGCCACAAAGAGGAATGCCCCTGTTATGCTCACATGAAGACTCGCCATGGTAAACCCAAATGCCCTTAGAAGCTAAACCCACATAATCCTATAACTAGCAATATTGCTCTCTAATCTCGAAATAAAATAGACGTACTGGTCTATGTGCTACTGAGTGCCACTTCAATGTGTGATCCTAATCTGTAGCCCTAAATAATTAGTAAAGTCTGGTCTTATATACTCTATGTGAAAGATGTTTGACACAAAACTACAGAACAGTGAGGATTAACTACAACACAGTAAATAACCTACTTATGTGGATTTCTGTGCACAAAAATGAGTTGAGCAGCAAATGTTATGCACCGTATTTATTGACAATCTAAATTGGACGGGAAATAAATGCAGATCAAGTAAAAGATGAGTGTGTGCGTTGTGTGAGCATGCCCTCAGAGCACTGGTCTCCTCATTCTTTCCTCTCTGCCAGATGAAATAAAAAGGGGCAACTTTATTCAAATGCGTGTTTCTAAGAAACTTGGTTGATGTGTTGCCTTTTCTCAGATAGCATGTTTGAATCTATGAATGTGTAAAGAAAAACACATACCTGATGTTGGATTCAGATGCCAAGAATAAACAGGAACCTGAAAACTCACTGTTCGGGCATGGGCATCGGTCATGATGCTCGTTCCGACTTGTACCCCTTTGTTGCTCCTGATATATTCTCTGCAAAGGAAACATAATCTGGGAACAAAAACAAGCAGCCATCTGTAGGTTCAGATGCAATAACTATTTACTGATAATACCGAGTCCCTGCTGATTTGAACGATGAATTGGTAGTTGATACAAGCACAAGTTTTCATGGAAAGAGACAAGAAACGTAATAAAAGAACTTTGTTTATCTTTAAGCCAGCAAGCGATATATCGAATCCATGAAAACCTTTACTGTAACTCCATTCCATAATATTGGAACATGCTTGGATCTGAAAATGAACTTGAGAGTGCAAATTAATGGAGCATCAAGTAAAAGTCGTACGGAAACATGAAGGTGATCATATTCATGGATCAATATGATCAGATCATAAACTAAGCTAGTCTATTCATACAGCACAAATTACATAACTGGATACTGTTGTTCCGAGCAGTTCATCTTCCCTGCAGGCTGGAACTTAATTTTCTCCATTCCTTTGAATGGAACTGCAAGAGCCAGTAGCAAGGAAAGAGAATGTGCTTTCAGAGACTTCATATGCAGAGTGCGGAAATTCGGCGAGCCCCCAAATGTTACATGCGTCCAAGGTCATGGGGGAGAAACAACCATGGCCATCATCAACTCCTTTTATATCAGGACTTTGGGCATCGAGTGAGGTGTTCCCACTGAAGTTATAGCCCATATTCCCTGGCATTCCACTTGATGCTTCACTGACCTGTGCTTTATCTGATGTTACTAAAACCTTAGCATCATCCATGGGAATGGCCGGTGCATGGCCTTGGAAGAGAGCAACATGACCAAACAACTTATCCTTTCTCGAAAAAGTTGTCCCGCATGAGCAAATCCACTTGTCCCTCCCACAGTGCTTCTCATGAGTTTTCAGGTCAGCAATGATTGAAAATTTCTTGGTTCTGCACCTACTGCAAGTGTAACTCTTATCGCAGTGGCTTCTCTTGTAATGGTTCTTCACGCACAGAATTGTTTTGAGAGGTTGGAACTTCTTGTGTTCCTTATTCCGCTTGCAACCCACAAAGGGGCAAGAATATCTCCTGAGGGGTTGTGGTTCTATGCTTGCTTCCTTGCTAGGCTTAGCAAGGGCAGCTGGACTCTTATACTCGTCGCCATGACCTCTCATGTGCATTCTTAGGTTTGCATCTCTCTTGAATCCCTTTCCACAGATCAAACAGAAGTGAGTATGTGGAGCCAAAATCTCCTCCTCCTCCAATTGCAGAACTTCATAAGAACCAGGTGGGAGGTTCTCTCCATCCATACCATCATCATTATCCTTTGTGTCATGGTCTTCAATTGGAATGGGCTCAGATGCTTCAACCCCAGAATTATTTGAACATTTGATTAACTCATCTTCTTTACCACCACAACTATTCAAATCTTTAATCAACGAATCATACTGAGAAGCTTTAGCTACCTCCACAGGCAAGATCTCATGTTGTTTCTGATTACTGCCTGGCCGACCAACAGCAGGATTAGTTGACAGGAGAGCATTCTTGATGTCAGGAAGAAGAGTGCCAGCAGTCGAGATCAATTGAATTATGATATAAGTTAGATCAGCTGTAACAAGCTGCTGCTGTGCTGCTAACTCATTAGCTTGGTCAAGGAACTGATCTTCATGACTAATTATGGAACGAACAATATCCTGAACTTGGTGGATCTTTTGTTCAAGGAATGACAGGTTGCTCAGCATCAATCTAGGGTTCCAATCCATGACTGGATCATCTACTGGAGAAGGTTCATGTTGTTTTTTGGATTTTGTCTCTCGGTCAGGACCAAACAAGCCACTGGACTGGGTTACCAAAGGTGGAGAAAATTCCAGGAAGGATCGACCATGTCTATCACCACACCACAAATTTGTGGAATCAAATGGGGCGAATGGCAGGTCTGGTTTCCGATTTCTCGGAGACTCACTCATCATTGAGCAGGAAGATTTTGATGATGCTTCCGGAGGTCTTCTTCGTTCGGGAACCATCTTAGCTCCTCTCTCTATGAAAACAAGTCCACACCATCAACTCTAGTTTTTGACCGAGATTTTTGTCAGTAAACCAGGTCCCAGAACAAACCTGTAGCAGTAACCAAGCAACAAAATTAGACAACCACATCAACATGGAGTTGTACAATGGAAAGTGTAAGGAAAAGAAGGAGAAAGTTAAGAGGAAATGAAACACTTTGATAACCATAACGTCATGAAAATTATGGTTTTAGGAGAATTTCTATTACTAATCAACAAACAAGAAACAACAGACCCAATGGATATACCTCAAGCTCGTATTCTTTCTACACAGACAAACAAAAGACCATATCTCCATAACCACACCATTAAATCAGCCAAGGTATTAGGTCGTTCTACAACCAAAGAAGAAAAAGCCAGTACTGGTTATCCAAGTCTACATTTTTTATGTACTTTCTCCTATCTTTGTGTTGAATCAGATGATGAGATCTTTTAGTTTCCAAAAATTTCTGTAAGTTCTTTCAAGCTTCAAACCATTCCCTTTTGTTTTCCTTGTTTCTTCATATTTTTATCAGGAAAAAAAGAAAAGATTAGGCCTTAAGAATACAACTTTGATGGATTCCAACAATATCACTCAATATGAAAAGCTAAAGTTGAAGAAAGGAACTATCTTAACAATTATACGAACAAAAATCCCCCTTTTGGTAATTCTGGAGGAAGAATAACATCATGTACAAACACAACATGCAAGAGGGCAACTATTTCCACATCCCCAAAATCTCATCTCTTCCAGATTCTGTTAGCAAGACACTATCAAGAGAAGTGAACATCGATGATCAAGCAAGAGTACTATGGGTGCATGTTCCAAGGAAACAGCTAGCTCGTCAATCTACCAAGCAAAAGATAGTTGGCAGTCAAATTAATCTAATCCAAACCCTCCAAAAAACCTTTTAATCGGAAGATCTCACAACATCCAGCAACAAATCAGCCAAAAATCTCAAAATCTTCGAAAAGGGACACCCCCAAAAATCTCTTTTTTTCCGATTCCTCCATCACCAAATCCCCCAAAAGGAAGAGAACTACACATACAAAGAGATCAATCGAGCTTCGAGCAGCACACGGAGATCATACCCCACCTTCCCTCGTGCAGCTCATCACCTTCGATCCATCTCCGAATACACAAACCTATTTACTGCATCCAAGTCGCGATCCAACTCCACCTCCTCGTCCATAGAAATCTCCGCTCTCTGCTCGCTTGACCTCGCTGCTTCCTTCGCCACCAAATAAGTAGGACGGAGAACTGGTTTCTGGTGTTCCTCCATAACTATCTTTATTAACCTACTCCATATTGTAATACAATAATAGAACACCATATCTTTTAATGTTAGAAAAAGGAACCAGTTAACAAATATAACCAGTGGAGGACCAACAGAAGCAGACGGCCGTCGCGGTCGGTCACTCACGGTCATTCTTTCTTCTCTCTGCTCAAAGCCTCTCAGTGATTGATGCATTATCACTCATCATTAAGGGCCCAAAAACTCAGCCCATCAACCAAAAAGGATTAGATGATTAGGAATCATCTGCTACAGCTTACATGCTCGTGCTATTGATTTGATCTGACAAATTGATAGTTGTGATCGTATTTGGTTTCTCATGAATGTCCAAGAATGCTTGCTGTGCTTGAATTGTAGTGTTCTACTTGTACTTGATCAATGTCTGTATCAGTAGACTTACTTGGCCTTCTTGACAAAAGCAAAACAGGGAATACATGATTGGGGTTACAGAAAGCCTGTGGAGGATCACTGGATCATTTAGGTACAGTGTTATACCTTAATGATTCTTTTAAGACCATCTCTCTTACTTACCTGGCTTGCAATCTAAAACAAAGATTTTTTAGTCTGAAACACTGAGAAATGAGTGTAAAGATGAACACCATGCAAGGGGGATGTTTAACTTCAGTGAGAAATATTTTAGATCAATATGAACAGATTTGATGAAGGCCTTTAAAATGATATGTCGGTGAAGGTCATTGTAATGTTCAAGTGGCTAATATTCTCACTTGCAATGTCTCCATCATGTCGAAGTTTTCACACAGTTTTCTCATGCTAGGAATATTTCTTTCATGGCAACTCTGCATTGCTGAGCCATAGAAATATGCAAAGTATCTGCCAGGTTCAAAGCCAGAGAGCTGCAGCAGATCTGCACATGAATTGCATGAAGAAGATGGAAAACCTTTGGGATATTATACTTTCACACTTTGTTAACCTAAGTGAATGTAAATCTTTGTTCAGCTTAAGTTTGATGTATAGATAAAACAATATAGGACTTTGTTTCTCTTCAAGGAGGCTTCCAAATGACTGAATAGTTAATGGTACTAACACTCTTGATCTTGTGGATGATGTACGCAAGCAATAGAAGAGAGAGAGAGAGAGTGTGTGTGTGTGTGTCTGTGTGTGGGATACAGAAGGAGAACACTTGTGTTATGCTGGAGTTAAAGAGCCAAACTGTGGTCCAGGGAAAGCATGGAAATAATGGATAAACATAGAAAGAACAAGATTCTATATGTCTAGTTGTTGCTTGATCCTCTTCTCTAAAGGAAAGAGTGGATAAACCTGAAAGTGCACTTTGTATTGATCCAAATGTCCCAATTCAATTGAAATGATTCCCTGGTGGGCCTTACTGAACAAGCATCATCAGTGTCATTAACTGTGATTGAGCAAAACATGTTTTCATCTTGGATTAAAATTGTAGGTTGAGATTAAACTTGATATTTTTATGCAGGAAAAGTGTAGTTTCCTTTTCTCTGTTCAGCCTACTCCTTGCTAAAAGAATTAGCAACTGAAGCCTTGTACACCATGTCTACTTTAAATTGTATTCTGAAGAATTTCTAGAAACTTGTAGAAGGAAATCCATCAATTCTTTATCTTGAATTGTTTTCTGATGAATTCCTAGAAACATGGAGAAGGGAATCACAGAATTCTATATGCTTAGTCATGGCTCCTCTTGCTGTTCATGACACTAAACTAGAAAGCATGTGGAGTTGAAGTGACACAGGCAGGCATTGCCTTCCAGTTCACCAAAAGCATAAACAAGTGTTAGTGTTGTAAACCATGACAAACAGGAACATGTGCCATTCTGGGATTGAATGGTAGATCAATCACACTTCACAGCTTTGTTATTTGATACTTTGGCTTTTGCTGCACCTAGATTGGTTTGATTTGTTTTAAGAGAAGACAGATTGCCTTCAAAAGATCAGACTTCTGAACTGGTAGAACTAAGTTCATGTCCATTAGCCATTAGACTGCATCCAACTCTGGACTGATATCAAAATAATGAAGCAACAAGAGGTGCAATTTTTCCTTGATCCTTGTCACTCTCTCATAGGTGGAAGACTGACATTTGCTGCTAAGGTCTATGCTTGCGTGCAAATATGTGGATTCCCCTCAATCCTTGCTTAGAATTAGCAGCTGAAACAAAGTTTCAAGAGCATGCATATTTTTAATTTCCTCCAAGAATTTCCTGAAATTTGTATCTGTGGGAGATGGTTCCTTTTATTATTGCTATTACTACTACATTGAGGATGAATTAATGGACTCCATAACTTATGGCATTTGCTTGATTTGCCAAGATAAGACAAGTTTGTCAATGGAAAAGGCAACAGCAGAATATTTTCTTTTATTTGCTGAGATTAGATTGGAATCTCAACCAGAAAAAGTAGCAAGAAAGAACCAAAGAGAATGGAGCAGAGAGGCAATGGGTGTTGTCATGATGCCAATGATCTGAAGATAGGATCAGATTAATTTGCATGGTATAATCATGCAGAAACACAGAAGAAAAAAAGAAGACCAGTAAACTAAATTTTCATCAATTTTCAGCATCAGAAACTACAGGAGGATTCATCAAAGTATGCACCTGAATAGTGACTTAAAACAATCAAGTTTGTATCCAAACTACAACCTTAAAGAGCAGAATGTTGCAAGATTAATAACAAGATTAAGATGCAATGGGTAAAAATAATTATCAAGTTAAGCTGCTAGTGTTGCAAATCTCCATAGACTGATCTGAGCTTTGTGTTCATCAAAATGAATCATAGAGACTGCCACATTGTAGACACAAACCCAAAATAAATGTCCACTTCAATGTGGTATGTTTGCATCACAATGGCATCATATTGAGACCAAATTAAATCAGGCTTACTGGTTAACCAAATGTGAGCAAATTAAGACTCAAGTTGAAGTCTGAAAGATTTCATGAAGCATGTTTTCATATTGTGAAGGCTGGGAAAAGTGCTTGGGCTTAGTCCAAGTGAAACTTACAAGCCACTCCTTTTTGACTACTGGTTCTTGTAAGAGGAGTCAAGCAAAGAAAAGAACAGAATTTTGAGGAAGAAATTAAGAGCTAATTCTTTTTTATGAAGAAATGATTTGAAAATAGGACTAAAATAGTATTATATTAATAAAGGATTAAAAATATCAGATGATATAGATTAGATTTGATAAGATTAAAATATTTTATTTTGATGGTATCCATCCTATATGATAATCTTAAGAAATTTGATTTTGTTTGAACTTGAATACCTATAAAAAAAAGATTCCAACATAGCATTAGAAATGACACAATTTTATTGTGTGAATAGACATAAATAATTAAGAATATATATATATATATATATATATATATATATATATATATATATATATATATATATATATATAAAATACGATGTCTCCGTGCCTTACGATTCAACCAATGTATCACCAAATGTGCACATCAGATTGGGTGTTTTTCATTTTTGTTTCACTACTTATACCAAAAGTGACTAAATGTCTAATAAATGTTTTTCAATCTAACATCTATTATTATATGTACAAAATCTTCAAACAAAGAGGGGAGGGTAGAGGTGGAGTAAGCATTTCTTATTCTCTCTCCCTGCGACCTAAATCGACTTCCTTCATCTCTTTCATTACTTTTCGGAACCCCAAACATTGTAGTGCACTCAAAGAGAATGCATTGTAGGACATCTAAGAAGGTTCGTTCTCTAGGGCTTACTACGTGCTTCACGTACCATCTTCTTCAACCTGTGGTGGTCTGCAGGTGAATTGGCAATGGAGGTGGTGGACTCTTGCGTTCCACCTGGTTTCAGATTCCACCCCACCGAGGAAGAGCTCGTCGGATACTACCTTGGGACGAAGGTGGCTTCTCAGAAGATCGATCTTGTTGTCATTAAGGATGTCGATCTCTACGGAATAGAACCATGGGATCTCCAAGTTTCGTGATCTCTGTCCATGGAGAACTTACTGTAAGATTCTTATAGTAGCCTTAAACTCTCTCTCTCTCTCTCTCTCTCTCTCTCTCTCTCTCTCTCTCTCTCTCTTCGATCGATATATAGACAGGTGCAGACATGGGCATGACGAGCAAAGGGAGTGGTACTTGTTCAGCCACAAGGACAGGAAGTATCCAAGTGGAACTCGCACCAACAGAGCCACCGCTGCTGGATTCTGGAAAGCAATGGGGCGAGACAAACCGGTGATTTCGAGCTCCCGAGTCATAGGGTTGAGGAAGACTCTTGTGTTCGACAAGGGAAGAGCTCCAAATGGGAGGAAGACCGATTGGCTCATGCATGAATACCGTCTTCAATCTAGTGAACTTGCATCTTCTCAGGCAAGTCAGTCGACTGCATCATTCTGCACTTGGTATCATGCTCATTCAATTACAGGAATTGCAGGAAGAAGGTTGGGTCGTATGTAGAGCATTCCAAAAGCCAACACCTACTCAAAGGCCATGCGCCAGCAATGTTAGTGCTACCTACAACAACAGTCTTGAAACCACAGTGAGCATGAGAGGCAACTTTTGTGATGAGAGAGCTGTTGGGTATAGCATCATTCCACGGGCGGAGATTCTTGAAGGTGATGTTGTAGGCAGTGATGAGACGAGTGCCGGTAAGAAGAGAAGCAACCGTAATGAGCATATGATGGATTGGAAGGTTTTGGACAAGTTGCTCTCCTTGTCACAGTCTAATGAATCAAGCACAGCATGTTTTCTTCCACAGTTTGATAGCTCATGATGCCGACATTAATGGTCTCTTCAGCTGTTATGTTGCTAATAAAGCATGGTAGCAAAGTCAAAGAGTTCTCCCATGCAATCATAAGTAGTAGGAATGTAGTGATATGAAACAAGCCCTGATTGATTTCTGAGTTTGATGAGAACTTGGTTTGTACTGTTAATAAACCTTGTAATATGATGCACTCATGTTTTGGTAGCCAGTAAGATCAGCTGTATGAATGTGTTTGACATGTACAATAGTTGATGAAAATAGTTAATCGAATGATTTCTTGGAGAAGAATTAAGAAATGCACTTTGAACAAACAAGCTTAACTTAGATTCAAAGAATTGGGTAGGCATCACAATATGACAGTTGAAGTTTTTGGATTGTGTTGATATATGATCTCATATGTGTTAACTTAGATGTTAACCCTTAATACAGGAACTCCATGATCAGCATAGTGAAAATTGATCATATTGCTAATATATTCACAGATGAGAGATAAAAAGAAAAAGTCTAAAGAACTTTGTACAGCATTAAAAAATATAATGTACATATACGGATCATATCATAACTATACTACTGGTGTCTATAACAATTGTTACTTTGAAATAAACATCTATTGAGATGCATAGTAACTTCTAATATAACCCATACACAGCATTTATACTATTAGCAATTCTAATGTAGTTTATAATCTCCATATTCTCTGAGATATCATTCTTTTTAAGCTGCTCTGTAAACTGTTTATATATACACACACACACATATATACATATGTATATATGTATATATATATATATATATATATATACATACATATATATATATATACATACATA
The DNA here is from genome assembly GCF_036884655.1 of Musa acuminata AAA Group. Taxonomy (NCBI): domain Eukaryota; kingdom Viridiplantae; phylum Streptophyta; class Magnoliopsida; order Zingiberales; family Musaceae; genus Musa; species Musa acuminata. Next base: position 14,139,784 of record NC_088354.1, read on the forward strand.
TATATATATATACATACATATATATATATATATATACATATACATATATATATACATATATAAAGTAAAATAAACATATCATAAGAAATACTTGGCTTCAAATCTTAAAATAACTCCATAAAATTCTTGAATTACTACACAGACATACTTGTAAAATAAACGGGTCATCCATCACAAGCAGCAGAGGAGTAGGCAAGATGGTTTGTATCTTACATCAATGAGATCCATACTTACATGTCAATTGATGTGGAACTCTCCACTAGCATGGACTGCCTTCACTGTCTTATCATACTCGTCATCCTCTTCTTCTTCTTCCACCTCTTGGTTCTCTTCCTTATTATCCTCTTCTTCAGAATCGGCCTCGGACCACCCAAAGCCTGAAATCGACCGAGATGGCTTTGGAAGTGTCCTAGCTTCTGTTAATATCTTCCTGATCTCATCGATGCTCTGGGTGGAGAAGGGGGGAATGCTGTTGTCCCTCCTGTAGTACACTGCTTGTGCTGCTTCTGTGAGCTCCCTGGGGAGATTCTTCAGGAACCAAGGGTGGGTTCTTATCTCCCTCATTTTGATCCTCTGCATCGCATTACATTACATGCCAATCCAGTCATACCATTCTTCTACAAGTAGAGCGTGGAAAACATTTCAAAGAATTACCCTCATCGGATTGGCGTCGAAGATGCGGGAGATGAGTTGCCTGCAGTCTTGTGATATGTGAACATAGTCTGGTATCTTGTACTGCACCGACATTATTCTCTGCAATCACAATGGTTATTGGGTTATGTCAAGATAAATCAAAGAATTCTAAAGAAAAAAGATCAGTTTGCAGTCTTACTCTGATGGTCTTCCTGATGTTCTTGGGATCGTTTTGGTCTTCAAAAGGGTAGGCTCCCACCAGCATGACATACAGAGTTACTCCACATGACCATACATCTGCTTGCTACACATTTTTCTAGCACAAAATTAGATGCACAAGTAACATGTTGCTTAAGTTGAAAACACAACAGGCAAACTGCTGTGAACTGGAATATACATTAGGAAAGACTACACCATGCAATAGCAGTCATCTAGTAGGCCACTTCCGTTTGGAAGAGAAGGTTGTCAGGAAAGAAAAAGACACTACAGATTCTACAATGAGATACCACTCTCGTTGTTTATTGGGAAAAAGAAAGTGTGATGTGTTGCAAACAACAGCATCTGCGAAATTGGAGATGAAAGAACAACATGGAGTAGATGAAAGGATAATGTCATCAAAAGAAATATGGAAGAACAATTTGTCTTGTTCTTGAATTGATGCATAGGCATATAACACAACATTCACAATAACAAGTCAACTGCAACTGATTCATTCCATGAACACAAATCCACAAGCTAGACACAGGCCTATAAAAATCAACCATACTCTTTTGTACTTTGATGTAAAGTTTATCACAAAGATCACCATTTACTTTGATCGGTCTACATCACTGTATGTATCATTCAGTTTGTAGGACAGGAGATCAAAGTACCCCAAGACCATATTGATTTATCTACCATTATAATGAGCCAAAAGAATCCATCCGAAAGGCTAATTATTTCTCTTCCTTGTCCATATAAAACATTTCAAGCAATTATCTTTCAGAGTAGCTTCTTTTTCTTGCAAATTAACAGGTCAAAATATCATTTTGACCAAGTATCCTTTGACATTCGGGTGTTTTCATCAAGGACCATCCAATGTGACAATGTCCATCCAGTAATTGATGGGACAGATTCATTCCCGTCAATAAACGAAGAGGAGGATTCCAACAAGAGGACCAACATCGTTCCCCCCCACCTCTTCCCACCCAACCTCAACGGCACCAGACGTGGCCCCCAAGCCACGTGCCTGGTCCTTTCCGGCCCATTCACGAATCTTGAGGCGGGGCCCCTCTGTTAAAGGGTCCAGATCCGTGCTTCCCCGCTCCCCAAGACGCAGTCCTCATTGACTGCATAGTATCGGCACTATCGATGGAGACCATATGCTGGTAGTGATCAAGTAAACGAGGGAGGAGGAGCGGGTCACCTTTCCGTCGTACTCACGGGGGGAGAGAACCTCCGGGGCGATGTACGCGGGCGTCCCCACCGTCGATTTCGGCCTCGAATGCAGCAGCGACGACTGCGACAACGGATAGAGATTCTAATGGTACGTGTTGATGTTTTGAACTGCTAATAATCGGGAGAAGGGGAACACCTTGGAGTAGCCGAAATCGCAGATCTTGAGGCGCGGCGCCGGGCTGCCATCGAGCAGGGTGTTCTCCAGCTTCAGATCCCGGTGGCAAATTTGCTGAAGGGTTGTTTTACGTATCGAATATAGTTGTAAGTTCATATTAATCTTCGATTTTGGGGTTAAAAAAGCAAATTTTAGGGTAATTTTGTACCCTGAGATGGCAGTAGCTGACACCGCAGATGAGTTGCTGGAAGAAATATCTCGCCTGCAAGAGGAAATCGATACTAATTCTCGAGTTAATTTGTGAAGAAGACGATCGAGAAGGGTAAATTAGGGAACCTCGTCTTCGCTGAATCTTCCGGCGTCGCAGATCCGCTCGAAGAGCTCGCCGCCTGCGGCGTACTCCATCACGATCGCCAGATGCGTCGGCGTCAACACAACCTGAAGAGAGAATTCCGATGCCAATCAAAAAGAAAAGCGAGGACAAGAGTGGGGGGAGGGGGCTCTTCGATTCGAGGGAATCCCCAGACCTCCTTGAAGCGGATGATGTTGGGATGACGAAGCGACCGGTGGTTGATGATCTCCCTCGCCACGTTCTCATCTATCTACTTCCCCAAAAACCACGAATCAGAAAAAGAAGGAGACGCGAAAGAAAACCAAACGAAACCAAACCAATCCGATCGATCGAGCGAACGAGCAATGGAGCTCACCCGTTGACCTCGCTCGATGTGCTTCATGGCGACGAGCTCCTTGGTGTCCTTGTGGCGCATCAGCTTGGCCACACCAAAGTTACCAGATCCGATGTCGCGCACCACCTCGTACTTCTCCATCCTCAGCTACCTTCCTTCCTCGCCAAGCTCGAAAGCCTTCAGCTTTACCAGCAACAACCACAGTCGTCTCTGGACTCGGGGGAAGGCTAGTCTATTCTTGGTGCCCGCTTCCCTACCTTCCTCATGATTGAATATTTTTTGGTACCCCACAAGTTGGTCCTGCGCGGGGCCCAGAAACGGGTACGGAACAGAAGTTACGCTACTAGGCGGCTACGATTGCTTCCTTGCTGCGCCGGTGGCGATTGGACGAGTGGCGCGAACAATTCGGATTGGGGAACTAATATATATATATATATATATATATATATATATATATATATAATTTTATGAGCATCCAAAATTGAAGCCAAACACGAAATATAATATCGGATTCCTCGAAACCTAACTTCTTGTAACATTCGAGTTGATGTCGGATTGCATATGGAGGTTGTACGAGACACCAATTACATTAATTTTAGTTAAAAGCATGCTTTTGTACCACCAAGGAATATATTATTCTATATATATCACTGACGAATTATTGCACGTCACTCACCCATAGAATTATGTCGGACTCCTCTTCCTATTCAATAGCCAAAACTAGTGGAGTCATCAAATCACATGCCACCACTCTTAAAGACTATATTGGAAGGCAGACAAATCGCCACGTTTGATCTTAGTCATGCTCACTCGATTCTGCGTCCATCTACGTGTCTTTTGCATGATGGAATCCTTATTTTACATGTGTGGCTTTGTCCGATCTAAGAAAAAAAAAATTACAAGAGGATCTTTCTTTATAGATATGTAATAGAAAGGTGATTAGATATGTTCATGTTTCATTTATTTTATGATATTTTCTATAAAAAAAAGGGCATTAAAGAATGCCCTTTTGGCCAATCATGTCATACAATCCTCGCCCATGACAAGCTAACCTTGTACTTAATATGACTGCTTTCATACATCACAATATAAACATTATGTAACAAGACATTGAATCAAACTTTGTGTTCGAATAAACTGAGTTCAGTCAAATTAAGTTAGGTATGGTCTTTGTTTGTACATATTCTATGATGCTGTTATGAATGCTGAAGAAAGATTATATGTAAACAAAACAAGTCCATATAAGACAAATGATTATATGGTGAAACGGATTTACCTCCCCATCACAGTTAGACAAGAACACACACAAACATTTATGTGCCAAATAGATGTACCTCCGGGTGGTGTCATGAGTATCCTCGATCGATACAGTGAATTAAACGTATAAGCTTATTGAGATATTTCTTTCTATTTTATATGAAATTTTTGGTGAGAGAAAATCACATACACTGTTCAGTCGAAAGTCATCTATTGTCGAGGATTGATCGAGTAGGCGGATCAGGATCTTCCTGGTTGCAAGGTTTCTTCTCGAGATTGGATTATCCTAGTGTATGATCCTGTGCATGATAGGTCGGCGTCGTGGATTGTCCAATGTAATCCTTTCGATGCTTAAGTCAACGAAAGGAAAAAGACAGTAGGATAAGCCGTATGACTGATTTAGTGTGTAAAGAGTCTCACTTTTAACATGAGCTGATTAATTCCTTTTTATATTTGATCTCTAAGTTTTCTTATTGAATGACGTGAGAAAAGATTAGATGAATTGTCTGATTATTTTCTAATTTTGATAGGGTATGATAATTATTATCCGTCATTGATGCAGGATACATCCGAAAGCACTACGAGAGTTGGTTGATTTGGAACCATACTTATATGTTAGCTTATGTAACAAATGAGTTGGCATGAGACAAAATTATATATATATATTATAAGGATGATATTTATAGATAAAAGAGATGGTTTTCGTGACTAAAATCTTGATAATTTAAACTACAAAGGCAGAAACATTTGGATCGGTTTAAACACATCGGATAGACTTTAATATATGATAGAAAAGGATTTCATCCAAAAACTCACGATAAGGGAAATGATCGAGGCATTCGGACCCTTTGGGTCCCACTGGGTACCATTTGGGTACAGTGCCTGCGTGCACCATGAAAAATAGGAAGGAAAAATCTATAAGCCAAGATATGGGATGACGTGGCAAGATTTTAGTAGCTTCTCGGTCAGTGGGCCCCGCGGGAGCTTGTGGAGGCTGCCGCGTCCACCTTGGCGGCCAATACGTCGGTCGTAAGTCCACGTGTCGACTCGTGGGCGGCCGACCCAGATTTCGTGCGGCGCGCTCGGGCTCTTATCAGCGCCCGCCGCTCGCCAACCCGATTCCCCAAATCGGGCATCCAAACGAGGGGCACCAGGTCCGGTCTTGTTTCCGCCCCTTGCCGGCCATGGCGACGGCCGCAGCAGCGTTGTCTCTCCTCCCCGTTTCGCTTCGGCGCCCGCTGACGTCCTTCTCCAAGAAGGTAGCTCTCCGTCTCGAGAGGATTCATCCGCTTGTTCATGTTTGTTTGTCGAAGCTTCGGCATCCATTTGCCAAGATTGCATCTTGGTGAACATCGTATAATCTTCGCCTCCACAGTGTGCTGTGTGATCGGAGAAGATCGCTTGGCTTCGATCATAAATTTGTGGGTTTTGACAAACTAGGGAGTCAAATTTTTTGCAGACATGATGGTGTCAGAGCATGATTTGAAGACCAACTGAGATCATCATTTTCTGAATCCTTTTGTTAATCTTGTAGAAAGGATTTCCTCAAAAAGAAATGCATTTTGTAGAAAAGGACATAGACATAGTTCTTCTCCTCAATTGTAAGTAATGGTGAAAAGGTAGTTTTGTTGTTAGAAAGCATACATCTCCTCATGCTTTTATGCCATGCTATTATAGTTGCATTTTCACTGAAGTCTTGAACCTGTCTAAAAGTTTCAGTTGTCATGTCACCAGACGTTTGACTAACCAGCACATTTCAGGACTGTGACATTTAGATTGTAAATCATGGTATTCTAATATAGCATGAAGAATCCATTTTTTTCCTATTGAGACAAAACTGACCTACACAATGAACTAGTGATCCAGCATGCTGAAGTCAACATTTTCTTAAATATTTTGAAGGTTTTTTTTTTGGCAATATCTATACTAAATTGTATTTTATCTTCGAAATGTTTAGCTAAAAAGCATCTTCATCCAAGGAGATGTATTTTACATGTCAAAACCAGCATCCTAAACAACTGTTCATTTATGGTACCTTAATGGTTTCTCTACTTGGAATATCTGTTTCAGATTAGCTGTGAATAGTTATTTTAATAGGCTTAGGTTTTCTACTGTTTTTCCTAATTTTGATATATTGTTGAATCAAATGAGTTGAAAGAACACATGCATTCACCTGAACTACTCTTTTTTGTTTTTGCTGTGTTGAACTTGTGAAGGGTAATGGTGGCAGAAACGGAATAAAGGTTTTTGCTGTGTTTGGAGAAGAAGAGAGAGGTAGCTTGGAGAAGAGGAGCACTTGGGAAGCCATTTTTGATGTGGAAGATCCTAGGCCTAGAGTGCCACATTTTAAGGGGAAACTCTTGGATATGAACCAAGCTCTGGAAGTAGCCATGTTTGATATTCAATATTGTGACTGGAGGGCTCGTCAAGACTTGCTAAGCATTATGCTTCTTCATGAGAAGGTGCTTATGATCCATGTTTCTTGAACTTTCCATGATATACACATTTAGAGTCATGCTAGCACTATACTAATCTAATCACGAAAAGGTCTTCGTATCCTGGATGACATGTAGGTCATGCTGCTAAAGCTTATCTCCTGGATGACATTGCAAATACACATCCTTTTAAGTCAATAATAGCTTCCTGCTTTGCTCATGTTTGAAATTGCCATTTTCAAGATTGTAATCTGAGCTTCTATCAGATTGCCAACAAATAATACAAAACATTCTGGTAATGCCTGTTAAGAATCGAAAAAGGCCTTTGGCATTGTAGCTAAAGCATTCATATATTCTGAGCTACTATCTCCTTGGCTAAGAACCTGGAAAATATATCTAACATGAAGTAATGCATACCAGATTTATTCCGATTGCTTTATTTCTGGTTAAGCAGGTGGTCGATGTCCTTAACCCTTTAGCTCGTGAGTTCAAGTCAGTTGGCACCATGAAGAAGGAACTTGCAGAGTTGCAGGAAGACCTTGCACAGGCCCACAGGGAGGTATGGGAGTGTTTCTAATTGCATCCTGACTAGTTTCTGCTTGGATAAATCTTGATCATCATGATAACTACTTGCATAAATGTATCAGGTTCATATATCAGAAGCAAGGGTAGGTGCAGCATTGGACAAGTTAGCATACATGGAAAAGTTGGTGAATGAAAGACTATTAGATGACAGGAGATCAGATCAATTTAATTCTGAGGCACAATCTCCAAGCATTTCTTCATCATCCATAGAAACCTCACAAAATAAGTTGCCCAGAAGAGGGCTAAATGTCTCTGGTCCTGTCAAATCATACCACCCTAACTTGAAAAACTTTTGGTATCCAGTGGCATTCTCATGTGATCTAAAAGATGATACCATGGTAAGTAAGCCCTTATTCTATATTAAGAGAGATAACCTTGGCTCTGGTTCTGCTTCTGTTCTCTGCATTAAGACTTAAATGCTTTTTCAGATACCAATAGATATTTTCGAGGAGCCATGGGTCATATTCAGAGGAAAAGATGGTCAACCAGGCTGCGTTCAGAACACCTGTGCTCACAGAGCCTGTCCTCTTCATCTAGGATCAGTGACTGAAGGCCGTATTCAGTGCCCTTACCATGGTAAGTTAGAGAAAAACATACATATTTCATTGGATCAGAATTTGCTTGTACCATCAGTGGGAGCCTTAAAGTTGAAAATATGCACATAAAATTTAATGTTTTGAAGTTCATATAAAGAATTTTGGTTTTCAACTCTTGATACAGTCGGCATTCTTATTGTAACTGTAGACACCATTCCATTATATTCTCAATCTGAACATATTAATAATATATTGATTCCAAAATAATGTAAGACATTAATTTTTTTTATTCTGGATGTTTTAATGTTGTTGCATGAACCATAGAATAAGCAAAATTTTCTGGTTTTCTTTCATGAAATACACACTGGATGTATTCTTTTGTAGTATACATTCTCATCTGCTCAAGCAAGAATTAAGGTTTTCGCATGGTTCATGGTTCATTAAATTTCAGGTTGGGAATATTCAACTGATGGGAAATGTGAAAAAATGCCATCCACCAAACTGCTTAATGTGCGGATTCGATCATTGCCATGTTTCGAGCAAGAAGGAATGGTTTGGATTTGGCCAGGTGAAGCACCTCCTATGGCTACTATTCCTTCTTTGAAACCTCCCCCAGGCTTTAAAGTTCATGCAGAGGTATAGATTTGAGTTTGATGATATGGTGCATTATTTCTCTGGAAAATGTGCTGCAACTTCTGAATACTGTACTTTCCTAATAGTTTACAATGTGCTTGGTTCTAATCTTGTTTCATCTGTACAGATTGTGATGGAGCTGCCCATTGAGCATGGGCTTCTTTTGGATAACCTCCTTGACCTTGCTCATGCTCCATTTACTCACACCTCAACATTTGCCAAGGGATGGAGTGTTCCAAGGTATCTTTTGCGATTTAAATTGAACCCAGAAGCCAATAGAATCAATAAGAATGATACTGGAGTAGTTTTGTGGTTGCATCAACCAAATCGAGATGCCAAAAAGAATCACTTCCTTTGTGCAAAGAATAATTAAAAATAGAAGAATATGTCACTGTCAGAAAGATGATCCTATGCTGTTGTGAGTCAATGAACTTGATCCTTTTACCATTGCAAAGTGATGCGCTGAACATAATTTATGCTGGTGATTTTCACAAATTTTGTTACAATCCATTTTTTCCTTGTAATCTTGAGGGGAGAGGATTTCTGCCTAGTTGGGTTAGTATTTAGGTGTAAGATGTGCACAATTTCATCAATCATAATGCTTTAATGTCCTCCATGGCCATGCAATTATGTCCAAGGAAACTTGAGCTTATACTTCATGTAAACCAGAACTCCTTCAAACATAAAGAACTATTCCATCTTTTTCAGTTCACTAATCCTGGACTAAAATATCATCTGAAAATGTACAGCTTGGTGAAGTTCCTCACACCGGCATCGGGCATGCAAGGGTACTGGGATCCTTATCCTATCGACATGGAATTTCGGCCTCCTTGCATTGTCTTCTCGACAATCGGAATTTCAAAGCCTGGAAAACTGAAGGGAAAGACTACTAGACAATGTTCCACACATTTACATCAACTTCATGTATGTTTGCCATCCTCTAGACAGAAAACAAGGTTGCTGTACAGAATGTCACTGGATTTTGCCCCATTTTTGAAGAACATCCCCTTTATGCACCTCTTGTGGAGACACTTTGCTGAGAAGGTGAGTCTTACAACCCAAAATATGCCTTACTCCAATTAAATTTCCAGCAATCGAAACATCTGAGATACATTGCTTTTAATTGCAGAATGCAAAATACCTACGATAGAATTACTAAGACATGAAAAGCTATATGCAAAATGGAAGATATTATGTGAAGAACATAATAAAATGTTTCCATTTGATCATCTTCATGAAGTGTTAATTGTTTTTTCAGCAGCATCAGTTTTCCTCCCATAATTTAGTTGTGAATCCATGCACACCATTGCTAGATGATACCAATAAAATTGTTTGCATTGAAAACCTAATCCATCCTATAACAAATGTAAGAGACAAAGACACTATGAGATCATAACCTTCTCAAACCTATCATTTCATTTATGATTACAAAATAGAAAATTTGAAAAAGATATCATATTAGCAGCAGACATGAAAACACTTATTGCTTAGATAGGGCATTTATCTACTTTGTAAAATCATAGTCAAAGGAAGAAAGGGAGGTCTTTTGTTTCTTCTTCTTTAGGGCTGATATGGAAGAACATGAATAGATGCACCACAATGCACCTCTCTTCCAAGCAAGAGACAGTTGTATATTTAAGATGATCCATTGAGGTGCATTTATGCAGCAAAAGCTCCTACAATCCTTTACATTCTTCTTAAACCAGGTGTTAAATGAGGACCTGCGGCTCGTGATTGGCCAACAGGAACGGATGCTCAACGGGGACAATGTGTGGAACTTACCAGTCTCATATGACAAGCTTGGGATACGATATCGCCGGTGGAGAGATGCACTCGAGAGAGGAGCTAAGCAGTTACCATCCACCAAACAAGATGAATATCTCTGATGCCCAAGAAGTCCCTTTAAGATATTACTCTTGTCTCCCCCACTGCCATTTATTTCATGGAAAACACAATGAATTGTTGATGGAAGTCTAATAGCCGTGATCCCTGTGAAGCTCAGTATGAAGGAGAAACATCCAAGTACCACACACATTCTGAAGCAGAAGCTGATCTGGAATGATCTGGCTGTTCTTTTGAAAGTGAGCTGTACATTAGTTGGGATTCCAAGGCATGCAAGAATGTCTTGATTGTTTTTTCATGTACATTATCTGTAACATTTTTGTATTCTTCACCTCCTCTCTGTCATTGATGTCTGCAATCTGCTGTATTCCAAACTAAACCATTGTGTGGTAATATCCTTCAGTCTTGCCAAAATTTTAAATCCCTGCACATACTCCACTAGTCCTTTTTTATATGTCATTATTCATTAATCCTTTAATATATTTTTCTCCTGGAAACAAGGCATATCTAAGTTGCCATATAGGTCATCAACCACAGAAATAAGCACCTTAAATGGAGTATAATTGCAGATTTGACTGAATATTTTGACCAAAATTGGGGTGTCCTCTCTCTGTGTGCTTTAATGAAAATTACAGTGTGGTGCTCTAAAATTATTCAAAGATAATATTGAACCGAAATTTCATATAAATTGCTCTTATATGATCAATCTGTTCATTTCATCAAAGATTTTGTTGTTCCTTTCTACTTACCCACTAGCATATAATGAAGCAAAAATATATGAAGAGAAGCCAATCTCTTTCCATTAAGTAACTTCAATTTACATAAGAAATAATGCAAGAGGAAACATTAAAACAAACATCTACCTGATCCACTTAAGTCGGATTCGGGTATGCTTCAATTTAAAATTTGGATTTGGTTACTTGATAGCTAGTCATATTCGGGTTAGGATAAAATCCACGAGCATCCGATCCGCTACTGTTTGCTTCCCGATGCAACATGTCATGAGTTGGTCCACTGGCCGTCTGATTGACCACAATCAAATTGATGGCTGCAAACGTCGAAACCGTTATGGAATTTTACGGTTCTAATGGAGTCATGACTGGAGACGATCCAGATCCGAACGAGTAGTACACCACTGCGGAACTGGTCTTCCCATCAGATGCCGTTCATCACCGTGACACGCGTTTCACGTGCCCACGTGTCCGAAGACAGAAGAAGAGTGTAATTAGTAAAATGAAATGACTAACACACCCATAGAGAGATTGTATTTCTTCGGGTATAGTTGTAATATTAGGAAATTAGAAGGGTTTCTCTTTGTTTGTCCTCCGATTCCTGACCCAAAAATAATAGCGTTTCCGATCACCAGAAGCCATCCGCTCTTTCTTCTTCTTCATCTCCTCCTCTCGAGAAACTAGGGTTCCTCAAATCCCCCAATTCCCCGGAAACGATGTCGACCTTCAGCGGCGACGAAACCGCCCCCTTCTTCGGATTCCTCGGAGCCGCCGCGGCCCTTGTCTTCTCCTGTAGTTTCTCGCAGTTCCTCCGCGCTTTCTATGTTTTGATTCCGTCGTCGTGCTTCTTTCGATCTAAATTTGGTTGGTTTATTGCTCTTCGCAGGCATGGGGGCGGCGTACGGGACGGCAAAGAGCGGCGTCGGGGTGGCATCCATGGGCGTGATGCGGCCGGAGCTCGTGATGAAGTCGATCGTGCCTGTCGTCATGGCTGGAGTGCTCGGGATCTACGGTCTCATTATTGCGGTGATCATTAGCACCGGGATCAACCCCAAGGCCAAGTCGTACTACCTATTCGATGGGTATGCGCATCTCTCTTCCGGGCTGGCCTGTGGCCTTGCAGGACTTTCGGCTGGGATGGCGATTGGCATCGTGGGCGATGCTGGAGTTAGGTAGTTCTTTCATTGTCTATTCGGCATCTCTAGATCTGAGAATGATCTGCATAGACTTTTTCTGGTTCGATTAGCAAACTTTATTCGCTATTTCTGTGTGTTACTATTGCATCTTGATTATTTATTTCTCAAATACGTGAAGATATATTGCCGTCGTTAGCTTGATCAAGAATGCACATCGTTAATCAAGAGATACCCGAAGTGCTCCTTGAATTTGTTGGTTGAAATTGCAATGTGGCGTTCACAAGAAGTTTATATTAAAGCATATTAATAAAAAAAATGAAAAACGAAGAATAAGAAAGAAAAAGAACAAACAGCCATATGTCAGGACCTGTTGTTTGACAAGGAAATACATGATGATCAATTGTCAAGGTTCAATGGGCTGTTTGGTTTTGTTACTGGCATAACATAGTTTTGGTAGTTTCAACTTTATGGAGTTGAATTATGGTAGTTTGGTACAAAATATAGTTAGGGGAAATATAAGAAAATTTTATGAACAGGTAAAATGCTGTATTGCTAACTCAAAGGAAAAAGTGAAACAATATATTGAAAAAAAATATGTGTTTATTTATAAAGATCTACTGATATTGAATATTGTGTTTTCTGTTTAAAGTATAATACCTCGATTAGTCTCACATCAGAAGTGGGCAAGATTAATATTGACTTATAAGGGTCTGATGAGTGTATTACTATTAACTTTAGCTTAAGCATTTTGGATAGTAATTTGGATCAAATGAAGTTGATAGATCAGTTAGCCCATCAGGTCTGGATCGTAAAATTTGATATCAGAGCCGAGCCAATCTAGTATTTGGGTATGGTAAGAGGGTTTGAGTAGGAAAGAGCTATATGTGGTTGGAATCAAATGATCCGTCACGATGTAGAGTTATTACTGGGTTACGCCTCACATGCATTATGCTAGGGTTTGATATGAGTTATGCTAAACCTTGACGATGATGTCAAGCCCTTGAGTTGGAAAATTGTAACACTTCACCAATTAATTTCACATCAGAAGTAGGCAAGACTAAGGTTGACTCATAAGGGTCTAATGAGTGTATTACTATCAATTTCAGCCTAAGCATTTTGATCAGTTGTTTGGACCAAACAAAGTTGATAGACCATTTAGCCCATCAAGTCTGAGCTGTGACGCAAAGTGTATAGGAGCATCTCTTATCATGAAGTTCCCCACTTCAGCCTAAAGTTGTTGTCTTAATTTTTGTGTTTCAATTAAAATTTAGTTTCAACTTTGTGCCCTTTGAAAGAGTTTAAATTCTGAACTCAATGGGAGTTTTTCAAAGTTGATCCAAATACGTTGTTTGAAACTCAAACACTTGTCTGATCTTTTAATATTTTATCATAAAATGATAATTGATTTTCACATATGGATCTTTTTAAGTTATTAAACTAAATGGTTAGAACTGGAAGGTTTCTGGAATTTTCTTATTAGAGCTAATGGTTTGATTGAGAGCCCCACCAAAAGCTAGAGACAGTTTCCTTGCAAAGAAGATAAGGTGTCGTTGGCAAAGTGTCAGAATGTTAATGCTTTTATATGTTGATCTCACAACATTGGTAGAACTCAACAGAAATATCTGTAGGCTGTTGAATGACTTTCATTCAAACCTGTGAATCTGTATTTTTAGTGCCAACTGAAAGTCTTTTGTTTGTGGGAAAGTTCTTGAAACAGTTTCCGGACAAATAAGGGTATTTGTCATTTTACCCCTCTGTCATAGTGAACTCATTATTTCTCTAAGAAAAGTAGAGTTGTTGATTTAGTAGTCTGCTGATTGAGCTGGATCAGGATAGTGAAGGAACACCAAGAACTTGTGACTCAGATGTTTGTTTAGGATGAATGTATATGGTATATGGTTTACTGTTTAGCTGAGAATAGAATATCTTTAAAGACCATAAGGTGAGATGTAACTTCCGTGTCAATAGCATACATGATTTTTAGACACCTGGTCGAGGAGTTGTCCCAGTGTCAAAAGCACTAAATTTATGTAAATTTATAGATCATTCTGGACAATATTTTGACTTGATTAGAAATGTCAAAGCATAATTTTAAACAACATTTGTTGTACTTATTTCAGTCTTTTAATAATTGAGGCAATGAATTGGGTGGGACATCTATTGTTGCATAATTCAAAAAAACTTTTAATCATTTTGACATTTTTATCTTCTATCAATGCTTATATGCTTTTGATGCATATTTTTTTGACATTATTTTTCAATTTTTGTTTGGTCGTGTATTTATATGCCAAAAGCTATTATTCAACTTTGAAGATGAGTTTGCATGGTCCTTTAAGTATTTCAATCTCAAATATTACAGCTTTATTGTTATGGTCATGGGATTGACCTTGCAGGCATCAGTTTATATGTCTAAATTTTGTGACAGCTACCTAATAATCACAAAGCTTCTAGGTTGAGATGAAATCCAATATTATGATGGCATGTTTTGAACACAGTTAAGTTCTACCCTCATGGACATGGATGTAGTGATGACTTACGAGTTATGAAGTAGAAACAACATAAAGGTCTCTGTATGTGGTGGGTCAATGCCAGGTTTGAGATTAGGGGAGCCGACTTGGTACATGGGCACTGTCCCTGTCACAAGGTGGGATAAATTTCCAAAGCTTCTTTCTTATGTTTGATGCTATTAACCCTCTGTCTGACAAACATTTGCGTTGTCAATGAACTTGGATGTTGGTACAATTAATGGATCCTCCAGCTCCTTTGTGAATCATGGTTATTATTCTTGATGTACCTGGTATTTCTATGTTTGTAGATTTATGCTTATTTTGTTTGCACTTTTTTCCTATAATTCAGCCGTTGTTCATTGTTGGCCTTTGGTTGTTGTAAAGGGGGAAAAAAATCATTTTATGTGTAATTTAGGCTTATTTATTTCTATGCCTATACGGTAAAAGCCAAGGGGTTTCTGTCTGCTTTATTCTCATGTCTTCAGCTGTGTATTTCTTATGTGAAGTATTTGAAAGTTCACCCTTTAATGATCGTGCCCGACTCATCTTTTAGTTAATTAATCTAGTCTCCTGATATATAAACTCGACTTATTTTGCCATTTACATCTGTCGTAGGGCCAATGCTCAGCAGCCAAAGCTCTTTGTGGGAATGATCCTTATTCTCATCTTTGCGGAAGCTCTTGCCCTCTACGGTCTCATCGTTGGCATCATCCTTTCCTCTCGGGCTGGTCAATCTCGAGCAGAGTAAGATTGGACCATACACTTTTATGGAAAATTACTGCATATTTTTGTCGACCTTTGTGATCGTCACGTAATTTATTCCAGAACTTCCTACGGATAAGAGTCATTACAGGACTCACGCTATATCCTCAATAAGTTGGCACTGTAATCTTGTTGTACTGCAAGTTGTAGATGACGGCATACGCCACGCCGTGCCTCCATTCCGTGAGGACTTTGAAGTAAATTTAAATGATTTACGTTGCCTCCTTATAGATAATTCAGCTGATTTCAAGTTTATTATTGTTTTTGCCTGTTTGGTTGCTAATAGAAATGACCTCCCAATTTGATGGACGTTGTGTTTGTTCCTGTTATTTGTATATAAACTGATAACTGTCTCTTCTTGACCAGCATTAGACAATTTTTAGATCATCTTTTTTTTTAGGTATAAATAGAAAGTGAAGACAAGATGAGGTACTCATATCCTTAGATTCATCAATATTATAAATATATTTTAAAAGAATGTTTGATATTCTTTGTTTTTTTTTTTTTTGGGAAGATCTCATTTTCTTCTTTCTTTTTTTTTAAATAAATACTGTATTCAATTAAATAATCGAGACATTAGAATGAATCTTTACGAGAAACACTACTAAAATAATAATAATAATAATAGTTGATACAATGAAAAGTAGATACTGATGATCTTCCCAAGTTATTTCTCTTCCGTGGCCCAATCATCATTCAACCAATCACTCATACGAGAGAATCTAAAGTCCAGTTTCGATTGAAGAAAGTCTCAATAAGATCTACCAAAGCTATAGGAGAATAAGATGTGCTTTGTTGAGTCTATACCAATGCTGCAAATACTATATTGATCGACATAACGATCGATGTACGATGCTTAAAAGCCATAAGGAGATAGACAAAAAAGTCTCCGAGCAACCTTCAAGCCATCCCAACCCCTCTCTTGATCAACTTATTAGTCTCTTTAAGTATCTATAAATACTCTTACAAGTCACAAGCCCTTGAGGATGAGAGCTCCAAATCCAGCTGTCATTATCGAACTCAAGGGCCAAATGAATACCTACTATTTTACCAACCAAGAAAGGATGAAAGGTATCTTGCAAAAAATAGAGATTCCAGATACTGTTTATAATGAGATCCTTAACATATTATAAGTTGGAAAAAAATTAGAGATTCATGGGTCACCCAAAAGCCTAATATGCTATTATGATCGATCCTATGACTCTTCCAACACTCTCACAAATATAATAAATGATTGATGTAATGTCTTTCCAAATGGGAGAAATCTTTCTACAACCCCAAGAGTATGTATTATTTGGCTATTAAGATTCTAGCCCTAAGAGAATTAAACTTATTAAGAACAGATAAGATACATCTAACATTTAGTGCGTACCTTACAAGGGCTAATATCTCTCTTCCTCAGCCCTTCTATTCTCCTTAGTTACTACAACATGGTCCCAGATGATGAGTCTAATCTTTCTATACAAAGATGAGTAGCCCCAAAAGAAAGAATTATTATATTTATTAGTGTTATTGGTAAATTTGTTAGTGGTCCAACAATTAACGATGGAATCAAGAGGAATCGAGTTGCGGATGGAGTTTATTAAGATCACTTTTCCATCTTAGGACAAAAGTGTCTTTGTTAGCCAAGGATTTTGCCTATAGATCTATCAATAATTTAAGTCTAAATGTTAGGATGAATTCTATAAGAAAGTTCCCAAGTAAGGAATAAGCCAAGTGCCTTTTGATGATGCCAAGGATATTATAAACTCTATGCTTGACATGTGACAGACTATGTTTATGGAAGAATACAATAAATTCACCCTTATTAATGTTAAGACCTATTAGGGAGAAGTACAACTTTAAGGTGTAGGACAAGTTTTTACATGATTTGGGTGTGATCCTTATATAAATCATGATCTCATCTACAAATACAAGGTGGGAAATCTTGATACTTTTGACCATGAATAGTTTGATTCTATTGTTTCCGACATTCACCTCTAAGAGAATGGATAAGAGTTACTGAACATCTCTTTGACTTCTAAACAATCATGAATTATAGTTGTTCATCGAGCACCTAAACTTAGGAGAAGCAACATAAGCTAAAATCCAATAAATAAATGACGAAAAGTTCATTTTGCGATGCTAGATAAAACAAACCAAGAAAGAGAGTCAAATGCTTTTTTGTAAATATATCTAGATCAAAATGAGAGAATTTTTATCATAGAAATTATATATAGAATTAGTTAATTCTTAAGCAATAGTACTATTATCATTAATGCATCCCGATTAATGAGCTTACATAAAAAAGATTTAATGCAATTATCTAGCACTTTAAGAGGAGCTTATAGATAACATTGCATGAAGCTATAGAACAAAAATCAATAATTTTAAAGGGGCTATCTTTCTTGTGGATGTAAATTAAGTTTGTTTCTCTCCAAGAATCATAGCAAATCTATATAAATACTTATATCCACTCACTTTTGCTTAAATCTATATTTTTAAGGGCATCGTGGATTTCAATGATGGAAAAACTTTTCGTGAAACCTTTCTATCAATCTCTATTGATTTAGGAGAGAGCCAAATAACTAGATTAATCCTCAAAGTTTTTCTAAGATCGATCATCCACAAAATAGAATATTAGTAAGCAAAGATATAGTTGAAAGTATTAGAATCATGTCGACAATTCATATTATCGATATGGAGGATCTTAACAAAGTTGCAAAGCTTCTTGATTCGAACCATGTTATAGAAGTATTTTGTTTTTCTAAAATAGTCCTCTTACAATTAAATCTAGACCACCATTTGATCTAATGTGCTTGTTGTAAAGCCCCCTAAGATATTTTTGGATCCGGGAGGTACTTAATGTCTTTGATCTAGTTTGAGATCAACACAAGGTTCTTCTCAATGCTACTAACATGGGATTTATCTCAAACTGTGAGCTTAGAGCTAAGTTTCCTTATGTTTCCATGAAAGGAATTCATAACATTAAAATTGAAGTCACAAGAGAATTAGTTATCATGAATAATAGGGGTGAGACCAGGATAATCTAGCTAATGAGACTCAAAGCGAAAATGTTTCTTACCCCTCATACTAACCATTTTAGTCATAATTATAATAAGTAATGGGGCATGATCAGAGACAACACAAGGAAGATGAGTGATAGGTACATCATTAATATATAAAATCCAATTATTATTAGTACGAACACAATCGAAATGAGCTGAATTTCAATATTATCTAAATCTATTATTATATCATGTGAAACAAGATCCATCAAAACCACAAGTTCATAAGACTAATAGTGTAAAGAGAGGAGAGAAAACTTCTGTAAGGGTTGTCTCCTAAGCCCGTCAAAAGGAGTGAATCTGTAAGAGGGTAGTTGGCCTTCGCCTATTGAAGGAAGGCTTCTAGTTGACGTCGGTGACCTCGTCGGTGGAGGAAGCCAAAAGTGGAGTAGGTTAAGACTGACCGAACCACTCTAAATCTCTGGTTTGCGTTTATTTTGAGCACTTTATCATTACTGCAAACCTCCTACATAGCTACTGCTCTCTGCGCCTTTATAAGTTTCTAAGTGCTGATCTTTCCGAATCTGCATTCAGACGTAAATCGGTGTTTTCATACATTACAGTTTACGTTTACGTTTTGATTCTGCAAAACTGTCTTCTGCGCTTTTACGAACGAAGTTTCTAAGTTCAGATCCCTTTAAAATTGTGTTTAGACGTAAAACTGTGTTTTAGACGTAAACTACTTTTAAACGTAAAACTACGTTTAGACGTAAAACTACGTTTAGACGCAAACTGCGTTTAGACGTAAAACTACGTTTAGACGTAAAACTGCGTTTAGACGTAAACTGCGTTTAGACGTAAAACTACGTTTAGACGTAAAACTGCGCTTAGACGCAAACTGCACTTAGACGCAATCTGAGTTTAGACGTAAACTACGCTTAGACGCAAACTGCGCTTAAACGCAATCTGAGCTTAGACGCAAACTGCGCTTAGATGCAAACTGCGCTTAGACGCAATCTGCATTTAGACGCAAACTGCAAACTGCGTAAATTGCGCTTAGACGCAAACTGTGTTTAGACATAAACTGCACTTAATCATAAGTAATCTTAGAATTGGCTTTTGCATCAAAATAGTTTTTATCGAATGAACGCAGCTTTCGTTTTTAATCGCTGAAAGATTTCCGCTGCACTAATTCACCCCCCCCCCCCCTCTTAGTGCTCTCGATCCTAACAATTGGTATCAGAGCGGGGTATTTCTCATTTTGGATTTACACCCGAGAGAAATGGCTCTTCAAGAGGGCTTTTCGGTCTTTTGTCCATCGTTCTTTGACGGATTGGACTACACTTATTGGAAAACTCGAATGAGAGTTTTCTTGATTTCTCTAAATCTGGATTTATAGAATATCGTTGAAAACGGTTTTCAACTTCCCTCTAAACCGACGAACGAATGGTCGGATTTAGAGAAGAAGTATTTTTCTTTAAACGCAAAGGCTATGAATGCCTTATTTTGCGCTTTGGACGAAAATGAGTTCAATCGGGTTTCTTTGTGCGAAACGGCTTTCGATATTTGGCGCGCTCTTGAAATCACGCACGAGGGAACTAGTAGAGTCAAAGACTCGAAAGTTAATATTTTACTGCATGATTTCGAGCTTTTTCATATGAAACCAAGCGAAACTGTTGTTGACATGTACACCCGTTTTACGGATGTCGTCAATGGTTTAAAATCACTTGGTAAAAGCTTTTCGGATTTTGAACTCGTTAACAAATTTTTGCGCTCACTTTCTAAAACTTGGGATTCAAAAGTAACTGCAATATAAGAAGCTAAAAACCTAAACAACTTACCACTTGAAGAACTAATTGGTTCATTGATGACTTATGAAATGGTGCACAATGCACATGATGAACATGTTGAACACAATCACCTTCCAAAGAACAGGAAGGATTTGGAACTCTGGACAAATGAATGCCACTTGAGCGATGACTCAAGTGATGAGGACAATGATGAACAAAATAACCTTCCAAAGAACAGGAAGAATTTGGGACATAGAACATTTGAAGACCACTCGAGCATAAGCTCAAGTGATGGTGAACTTAAACTACAAATGAAACGAAAATTAAAAAGCAAAAAGAACGGAACTACTTGCTTTGAACGCAAGAAACAATAAAGTTTTGAAACCCAAAAATCAAAGTATTAAAAGAAAAAAGGGACGTCCACCTAGGTTATCTTCGAGACTAATAATATAATTCAAATCACCACATAACAACAATGGAATATCATATAGATTCAAATTGTTAAGATATAACCAAAGTATTGAAAAATTTATATGCGACATCACATACGCAATGGAAGAATATAAACAAAAATCTTATAGTTCTACCCTTTACAAATCTCATAATTCTAATTTATATCTTGTTAAATATTTATAGTTTTACCCTTATAAAATTGAGAATATCTAATTTATATTCTCAATTATAAAATTAATAAATATGATTTATTATAATTATGATTGAATTTAATCATGATTATATTTTGATTATTTGATTAGATTTAATTTTGATTAAAAAAACTATAAATTACGGTTCACTTTTATAGTTTTCTCAAATGTATTATTGATTATATTTTTACATATGGCAAATAAAATCCAATTATTGTTCTTGGATATTCATTTGGTTATTCACATGTATATATTTGAAATTATGAAATAATATTTATCTTTCATATGAATGCATGATTTATATGTTATCATTGTTTTTATCTCAAATTTTGATGATGAAACCAATTGATAATGTTATGATCTAATTTGCATTTTGAATTATGTAGGACTAGTTTCGATCAAGATAGGCAAATTGATTGAAGCAGGAGGAATCGAATATTGGGCCAGAGTGGAACATGTCATAAGATTGGACGTCGAGTTGGAGGATCGGTCGACATGTCGACAGAAGGCTTCTTGTCGTGAACATACTGATTAGGCAATACGCCAAAGGAGAGAGCGATGTGCCGAATGATCGGGCGAAGCGTCGGAAGAACCAATGACATGCCAGACAACAAATGATTCGTGCTTTGTAATAATTTATCTAGATCAAGTTAGTTTTATGTCTAATT
Source organism: Musa acuminata AAA Group (assembly GCF_036884655.1). Lineage (NCBI taxonomy): Eukaryota > Viridiplantae > Streptophyta > Magnoliopsida > Zingiberales > Musaceae > Musa > Musa acuminata. The sequence goes on from NC_088354.1 coordinate 14,161,168, forward strand.
GAGTCGGTATTGGGGTGAAACAATGTCAAATCAATTAGGGGCCATTTGAGTCTGAATCAGGGCTAAATTGGGCCTATTGTTTGGGTCATTCAGTGTACTATAGCAAGGTTTGGCGATGGTACCACCTAGACTTGGCGGTGGTATTGCATAGATACAATCTTCAAAACTATATCAGGCGGTGGTACTGCCAAGCAGTCTTCAAGACTGTGTCAGGCGGTAGTACCTCCAGATTAAGCGGTGGTACCGCACAGTGTCAGTGTTGCAGGTGGTGGTACCACCCAGCATAGGCGATGGTACTGCCAATACCTAGAAGACCCGAGATGAGACTAGTTTTGGCTCCAAGTTTGAATTCATTTGGAGCATATAAATACCCCTCTTATCCCTATTTAACATACACACAACTAAGAGCAAAAAGAAAAGAAAACATTATTATAATTTTGTGTGAACTCCTCTCAAACTCTAAGTGTTAGTGAAGTTTTGTTGGGATGGGGGTCGACACTAAGAGGGGGAGTGAATTAGTGCAGCAGTAAAATCACATCAGTTTAAAACTTTCATTCGATAAAACCAGTTTCTAACATAAAACTGTTTCGTAAATATCTTAACTTGAAACACGTTCATAAATCAATTGAAGGCAGTAAGCACTTAAAGAGGTTTGCAGAAAGGTAATAGCAAGAATAAAATACAAACTAGAGAACACGACAGTTTTAGAGTGATTCGGTCAACGTGACCTACATCCACTTTCGGCTTCCTCCTCCGAAGAGGTCACCGGCGTCCATTAGAGGCCTTCCTTCAATAGGCGAAGGCCAATCACCTTTTACAACTCAATTCTCCTTTTACAGGGTTTAGGAGATAACCCTTATAACCCCACTCACTCCTCTCTCAATCTATTCTAACACTTAGAACTTTGAGAGGAGCTCACATAAGATTGTAGCAACGTTTTTATACTTTTTTACTATCAATACTTATGTGCTTTAACCAGGGATAAGAGGGTTATTTATAGGCTTCAAGTTGATTCAAATTTGGAGCCTAAAACTTTCCCATCCTGGGTTCCCCGGGCACGGGCGGTACCACCGCCTACGTTGGGCGATACCACCGCCTAGGGGCAGTGCTGGGCGGTACCACCGCCTGGCACCCTGCCAGGGGCGGTACAATCGCCCAAATTGATGATACCACCACCTAACACAGTCTTGAAGACTATGCCATGATGGTAAGATTTCTTGGGGCACTATTTGGGCTTCTTATTGGGCCTAACACAGTTCTTACGTGGGCTTAGCTGGCCCCTAATTGTGTTGGCCCAAATCTAAGCCCAATTACATGCTAACTACGAAATCCTAAGACATTTGCTAAGCTAAACAAGTCCCTATGTCTATTCTTCCGACGAGCTTCCGACGAACTCTCGACAATGTTCTTGTGGACTCCGAGCAAGCTCCTAGACTTCACGATGATCTTTTTGGTGAGTTTCGATAAGCTTCTCTCGCAAGCTTCGAGACTTCTCGGCTGGTTCCTCCAGAACATCCGATGAACATCCGGACTTCCGACAAACTCTCGAACTCCCAACAAAGTCGCGTCCTTGACTCTAGTACTTCATTTTGCTTCATGCCTTGCCATCGTAGTTAATTCTGCACATGTAAAAACATACTTTGATCTAGACAATTAATACTAAGCATTAATCATGTTGTCCGGCATGTCATTGGTCCCTCGATGCTTTGTCCGATTCTTCGGCGCATCATCCTCTCTTGCGGCCTATTGCCCAATCGGTCAGTTGACTCTGCAACTCCGATATCTTTGGCGCAATACCCACTCTTCTTGGCCCGACGTCTAATATTCTAACATGTTATCCATGGCCTATTGCCCGAATCCATGGCCCGAAGCCTTCTGTCAATACGTCGACTGTTCCACCGGCCCGACGTCTAATATTCTAACATGTTATCCTCCGGCACAACATGATTTTTCCTACTTTAATTATCTCATCCTGATCGAAGCATCCTGTGTCACTCAAAACGTAGATTAAAGCATAAACACATATCAATTTGTCTCATTATCAAAATACAAGATTCAACAAGTTTAAGAGAGGAGGTTGTGGGGTATAAAGGTTCTCTCCTAGGTTTGTCAATAGGAGAATAGAGTTGTAAAAGGGTGGTTGATCTTCACCCGTTAAAAGAAGATTGTTAGTGGATGTCGGTGGCCTCGACGGAAGAGGAATCGACGAAGTGGATGTAGGTCACGACGATCGAACCACTATAAAAATCTGGTTTGCATTTCTATTTATGCAATTTACCTTTACTACAAACTACATTACTTGCTTTACTTTCTAATTACACTCTTACGAATGCTTTCAAGTTAAATACATTTCCAATATCGATTTTATCGAAATAAAGATTTTTTGAACGGACATCATTTTATTCACTACATTAATTCACACCCCCCCCCCCTCTCCCTCTTAGTGTCGTGATCCTAACAATTGATATCAGAGCCTGGGAGACTATGTTTGGATGGAACCACCACTCAGACTAGCGGTATCACCGCCTGATAGTCTCGGAGACTGAGTCTGGACGGTACCATCGCCTAATAGTCTTGGAGACTGAGTCTGGGGTACCACCGCCTAAACTATCTCGGACACTGAGTCTAGGTGGTACTACTACCTGACATAGTCTCAGAGACTGTGTCACCGATGGTTCCACAAGTTTTGGTCATTGTTTGGACCTTTTACTTGGCCCAACATAGCTCAAACTTGGGCCCAATTGGCCCTTAATTGAGTTTGCCCAATTCCAACCCAATTACGTCTAAAACCTACTTTGATCTACACAATTATTACAAAGCTAAATCAACCGTTGTCCAGCATATCATTGGTTCATCGATGCGTCATCCGATTCTTCAGCGCATCATCCTCTCTTGCGGCTTATTGCCCAATCGGCCAATTAACTCCGTAATTTCAATTTCCTTGGTGCAATTTCTGCTCTTCTTAGCTCGATGTCCGATCCCATGGCCCAAGGTCTTCTATCGATACGTCGACCAATCCTCCGGCTCAACGTCCAATCTTTTGACATATTCCACTTTGGCCCAACATGATTCTTCTTGCTTTAATTATCTCTCCCTAATCGAAGCTTCTTGCGTCACTCAAGACGTAGATTAGATCATAAACACTATCAATTGGTTTCATTATCAAAATATGAGATTCAATAATCTCTCCCTTTTTTATGATAACAATCAATTGATGACGAAGTTAACCTTAACTCCCCATATCAATATGTCATATTGATAGAACCTTAAATTTAAGTCAAAATAAATTTAATCATGAACCAGACTTGGCGGTGGTACCACCCAAACACAATCTACAAGATTGTGTTAGGTAGTGGTACTGCCTAGACATAGTCTTTAAGACTATGTTAGGCGGTGGTACCGCCAGACTCGGTGGTGGTATTGCCAGACTAAGCGATGGTACCGCCCAGCATAGGCGGTAGTACCGCTAGGACCCGAGATGTGACCTTTTTTTGCTCTAATTTTGAAGTCATTTGGGGTCTATAAATACCCCAGCTATTCCTACATGGAGTAGCAAGAATTGAGTATGAAATTAAGTTGAAAAATGAGAAAAAAAACACATGAGAAAAAAATTGGGAAACTTTCTTAGGATTTAGGATCACTTCTTCATAGTATTTAGAAGTTTGTCTAAATGGAGAAGTGATGTCTAAGAAAGAGATGTTGTAAGGGTTGTCTCCTAAACCCGTGAAAATGAGAAAAAGTGTAAAGGATAGTTGATCTTTATCCGTTGAAAGAAAATCGCTAGTGGATGCCGGTGGCTTTGACAGAAAAGGAATTGGGAGTGGATGTAGGTCACGATGACCGAACCACTACAAAACTCGGTTTGCATTTTTATTTATGCAATTTACCTTTACTATAAACTGTCTTACTTGCTTTACTTTCTCATTACACTCTTCCGTACGCTTTCAAGTTAAGCATATTTTCGATACCGTTTTTTATCAAAATGAAGATTTTTTGAACCGATGTCGTTTTTATCCGCTGCACTAATTCACACCCCCCCCCCCCCCCCCCTCTTAGTGACGTTCTTGATTCTAACAATCATGATTATCATATAAGTTTTCTTTTGTTGATTAATGTTCAATAATTATTATGGTTATTATTCTATTATTGAACTGCTTAGCATAAATTAAATTAAAAAATTTTGATGAATATTATTTGTAACTCATCTCCTCAAGTTTTATCTGACTTGTAGCCGCTAAAGTAGCCTAGGATGATAGGCTTTTGTGATGTGAATTACAATAAAAGTTCAATCATTTATAAGATATTTTAAATTATATTTTATATTATTATATTAGTCTTATAGCCACCAAAGTGACCTAGACCAATAACTTATAAAATAATATTAAGGAATTAGTCCTAAATGATATTAAGAAAATAATATTCGTAATGACACACATAATTATGATATTTAGATAATCTCAAAGGAAAATCTACTTTAAATAATTATGTGATGGGGTAGGATGATATTATTTTAGATATCCTTGCGGGTTGTATATCTAAAGATAACAATAATATTCCATAAGGATGGTATTAGTCCTCCATAGATGATCTTGAGTGAACACTAGATATGTCAATATTTCACTCAAAGGTATAATATAGATGATATCAATAGTTCATCAAATTTTTTAAAAACTTAAAGCATTAATGTTATTTTATATTTTACAATGGTACTTCCTTCCATGCATTCGTATGCTTCTAGTGTCCCTATACTCTTTGGATTAAATTATTCAGAATGGTTAGAGCATGTACAAGTTACAGTAAGTGTATTAGATCTTGACTTAGCATCACTTGTTGAAAAGCCCGCAGATTTGATTGATGAAAGTACTATGGAATAAGTTAATGAAATAAAGGCTTGGGAAAGATCTGATAGGCTTAGTTTAATATTCATAAGAATGATGATTTAAAATAACATAAAGACTTTATTACTGATTATAACTAGTACATAGGAATATTTAAAAGTTATTGAAGATAGATTTAAATCTACTAATAAGTCATTGTTGACACACTAATGAAAGAACTAACTACGACTCTATATGATGGCATTCAAGGAATTCAGGATCACATCCTCAATAGGGCTGATAAAGCTACAAAACTTAAAGTATTGGGCATGAATGTTGATGAGTCTTTCCTCGTGCAGTTTATTCTCAATTTCCTTCCTTTTCAGTTTGGCTCATTCATGATTCATAATATAAATAAGGATAAGTGAGACTTGAATGAGTTAACTAGCATAGGAAGAATTAAGATTAAAGCATAAAAGCTTATATAATATCATGACTACTACTCAAAGAGTTGATAATAAGAAAAAAAATTAAAGCATTATCTATCAAAGAAATTTGTCGAGTTTGAAAATGTTAAACAGACTAATAAAAAGAAAACTTTTATAGTAAAATGTTTCTTTTGTGGCAAAAACGAATATGTAAAGAAGGACTGCATTAAACGTAAGACTTGATTCAGAAAGAAGGGTATTAATTCGACCTTTGTATGTTTCGAATCAAACATTACAAAAGTTCCTTCTAACACTTGGTGGATTAATTCTGGTGCTTCAACTAATATCACTAATAATATGCAAGGATTTCTTTCAATTCGGAAACCAAAAGAACATGAAAGATTCATCATTATGGGAAATCGTCTTAAAGCGAAAGTGATATCAGTAGGGACTTATCGTCTTCGCTTAGAGATGGGTCATCTAATTGATTTTGTTGACACATGTTATATTCCTACTATTTCTAGAAATTTAGTCTCTCTATCTAGAATTGATGAGTTAGGATATTATCTTTCTTGTGGTAATGGTAAACTCAATATATTTTATGATTCAATAAAAGTTGGTTATCAAATTCTATGTGATGGTTTGTATAGAATTAATCTGAATCTTGAGTTTGAAAAGGCATTATTGGCCTTGCAATCAAGTGTTTGATTGAAACATAGTTTCAATAATGAAAGATCTTCTATATTGTGGCATAGATGAATGTGGCATATCCCCAAGGAAAAAATTGAAAGATTAGTGAAGGATAATATTTTGGAACATTTAGACTTCACTGATTTTGATGTTTGTATAGATTGCATTAAGAGAAAGTAAACTAAATATATAAAGAAAAATACCACAAGAAGTAAAGAACTTCTTGAGATTAGTCATACTGATATCTACGGATCACTTCATATTCCTTGTTTTAGTGAAGAAAGGTAGTTCATCACATTTAAAGATGACATGTCCAGATATGGATATGTTTATCTAATACACGAAAAGTCTCAAACCATTGATATTCTTGAAGAATACATAAATGAGCTTAAGAGACAATTAGATAGAAAAGTTAAAATTGTTAGATTTGACAAGGATGGTGAATTTTATGACAGATATGATGAATCTGGTCAAAATATTGGTCATTTTACTATATTCCTATAACAACGAGGTATTTGTGCTTAATATGTATTCCAAGTGTGCCATAGCAGAATGGTGTTGTTGAAAGGCGAAATCGTACTCTCATGGATATGGTTATAAGCGTGATGAGTTATTCCTCTATATCTGAGTCGATGTAGGGTAAAGCTCTTAGGACATCTATATACATCTTGAACAGGGTTTCTAGTAAGTCAGTTTCATCAATCCCATTTGAGTTGTGGACTGGTAGGAAACTCAGTTTGAGACATTTACATATTTGGAAGTGTCCTACAGAGATAAGAGTATTCAATCCACATGAAAAGAAATTAGATTGAATAACTATTTTTGGATATTTTATTGGTTATCCAAAAAAATCCAAGGGATATAGATTTTATTATCTTAATCATAGTATGAGGATAGTAGAATCTGATAATACAAAATTCATTAAAAATGACAAAATCAATGAGAGTAAAAAATTTCGAAGGATCAATTTCGATATTGAGATTCAGGTTAATTCTCCAATAGCATCTCCTATTTGAGAGATCGTTGTTCCTTAAATTAATGAGAGCATTGACGAGGGTGAATAACAAAATAACATCGAAGAACTCTCATATGATGTTGATGTCATCGTTGATCTTGTAGAACATGTTGAATCTCGGATTTTGATGATGAAACTAATTGATTGTGTTTAGATGTTTAACTGCATTTTGAGTGATGCAGGTCTACTCGATCAGGATTAGACAGTTAACGCAGGAGGAATTGACGTTGTATCGGAGGAGATCACGTTAGGATATTGGATGGCAGAAGGCTTCGAACATCGGGCATCGGGCCAAGAGCGGAATTGCGCTAAGAATATCGGGGTTGCAGAGGTCAACTATCGATTGGGCAACAAGCCGCAAGAGAGGATGATGCGCTGAAGAATCGGACGAAGCGCCAACCAATGACGTGTCGGGCAACAAAATGTCAATTCGCGTTGTAATAATTATCTAGATCGGAGTAGATTTTTGGCTTGTGTGTGCAGGATTAACTACGATAATGATGAAGACATAAAGCAAAACAAATGTCGGAGTCAAGCACGAAGGATTTGTTGCAAGTTCGAGAGTTCGACGGAAGTCCGAAGGTTCGTCGAGAATGCTGCCAGAACTAGCCGAGAATGAGTAGGGAGCTTGCCGAAGGGTTTTTCGGAAGCTCGCCGGAAGGTTCGTTGGAAGTTCGTGGAGCTCACCGAGAAAGATCGGAGCTTGCCGAAGAAGCTCGTTGGAACTCGCCAAGATCAAATCGTGAAGTCTAGGAGCTTGCCGGGAGTCCGTTGGAAGCTCGCCGGAAAAAGTCTTGACTTGCGAACTTTGTAATAGCTTAGGAAATATCTTTAAATCCGTAGTTAGCACATTAATTAGGGTTAGGATTAGGTGTTAATCCTATAACCCAAGTAGGGACCAATTGGGCCCGAATTCGGACTGGTTTGGGCCAAGTTTGGAGCCCAACTAGTGAGCTGAAATAGTGTAAGCGGTGGTACCGCCAGATTAGGCGATGGCACCGCCTAGAACTTGAGAACTGAGCGGTGGCACCGCCCAGCACCCGAGAGGTCGTGCGGTGGCACCGCCACCGACAAGCGGTGGCATCGCCAACCTCGGAAACCCAAGAGAATTCAAATTTTGGAGCCCAAATTTGAATCCTCTTGGGGCCTATAAATACCTCTCACTTCTTAGCAGAGAACACAACCTTTGAGGAGTAAGAAATTGAGAAAAAGCCTTAGCAAAGTCTTTAGCAAGTCTTGTTTTTCAATTGCTTGAGTGTTCACCTCCTTCTTTCTTGTTGAAAACTTGTAAGAGTGTGAACCACTTGTAAAAGATTGTAAGAGGGGTATTTGTCCTTCCCCTTCAAAGTGATTTGCTAGTGGACGTTGGGAGCCTCTTCGAAGAAGGCTTCGCAAGTGGATGTAGGTCATTTGACCGAACCACTTTAAATTGGCGTGTTCATTGAATGTGTGAGTACTTACCTTTCTGCAACACAGCAGCAAGTTTCTGGTTTTTACTTTACTCAAGTTACAATCAAAGCGAAATCTCCTCGTATTTACGAATTTGTTTTCAAACTTACGAGATTTAATCCGCTGCACTAATTCACCCCCCCCCCCCTCGTAGTGCCGCTCCGATCCTAACAATTGGTATCAGAGCCCGGTATTTCTCAATTCGGATTTACACCCGAGAGAAATGGCTCTTCGTGGCTTTCAAGAGGGCTTATCGGTTGTTCGTCCACCGTTGTTTAACGGATTGGACTATACTTATTGGAAAACTCGAATGAGAGTTTTCTTGATTTCTATGAATTTGGATTTATGGAATATCATTGAAAACGGTTTTCAACTTCCCTCTAAACCGATGAACGAATGGTCAGATTTGGAGAAGAAGTATTTTTCTTTAAACGCAAAGGCTATAAATGCCTTATTTTGCGCTTTGGACCAAAATGAGTTCAATCGGATTTCAACGTGCGAAACGGCTTTTGATATTTGGCGAACACTTGAAATCACGCACAAGGGAACTAGTAGAGTCAAAGACTTGAAAGTTAACATTTTATTGCATGATTTTGAGCTTTTTCGAATGCAACCAAGCGAGACTATAGGCGACATGTACACCCGCTTTACGGATGTCGTCAATAATCTAAGAGTTCTTGGTAAATCTTTTTCGAATTTTAATCTCATAAGTAAGATCTTAAGATCCCTTCCAAAAAGTTGGGATCCTAAAATAACCGTAATACAAGAGACAAAAAATTTAAAGGATTTTCCATTAGAAGAATTAATCGGGTCATTAATGACCTATGAAATGATACTTTTGGAACATTTTAAACCCGATGAACACTTAAACCACCTTCCAAAGGACAGGAAGGATTTGGAACTCCGGACAAATGAATACCACTTGAGCAATGGCTTAAGTGATTAGGACAATGATGAATTTGAACTTCGAACACTAAATCATAATAAGTTCATTAAAAAAAATCTAAAATAAACAATGAACTTGAACGGAGGAAGAGGCCAAAGAAGAGGAAGGCACCCAAGGATGAATCAAGAACTTCCAAAGGTGAAATGGCGAATTAGGCTTTGACAAGCTTTGACTACAAGGTAAGTAACTCAACTATCTTGAATTATTTTGAAATTACTTGATGTTTTCCATGATGCATTTTCTCTTTTTTTTTAATAATTATTTTTCTTGAAAATTGTATGTTTTATGTTAATAGAATAAAATGTTAGATTTAAATAATCATATGTGCTTCATAAGCAAGAATATGTATTTTGATAATTTCCATATTGACTTTCAATGACGATGCATGGTTTTTATATGGAAGGCTTGATGATTTTTTTATGAACCTTGTCTTTGGTTTTCAAACATGATGTATGTTTTTGACATAAGAACAAAACTTGAGCATGCTAATATAAAGTCAATCACATAAATTAAAACTAAAAAAGTTTTAGTTATCTATAAGAATCATTCAAAATTATATTCAATGAAACCATTGCATAATGATGTAATGAAAATACTAAACATTTTGAAACTATGTTTTAGTGTCATGCATAATGATCATGCTTAATAAATTTCGAAATTATGCATGATGAATCTTGTGATTTATGGATTATTGATTTTTACCATAATGAAAGTGCCTTATTAATCTTTGTTGTAATAAATATTGCACTTTCGGTTTTAAACATGATATATATTTTTATTTGGTATAAGTGAAATAAAATCATATGAATTGAAACAACTAAAAAGAGGAAAATATTTTTTCCTTGAAAAATTATTTTTCTCTATCCTATTGATCTTGATGTTTATTACGATAAATCTATGTATACCATTTTGAATCTCTTGAAAGTAATGTTGAGATTTTGATGAATTTGACGATTTGAATTTGAATGAGTTTGTATTCAAATTATGATCTTGATTTCTTGGATTTATTACTTGATTTTCTTTTAAAACAAGATCTCTTCTTTGTACTCCTATGATTTTTCTTGATATTTTATTTAAAGAAGATATTTGATAAAATGAATCATGTCTTTTGTAATTCAAGAGGTCTTATCTTTCATGACATATTGGATTTATGGCTTGTATGCTTTGAAATAATTAAAATATTATACACTATTTTGTTCTTCCCTTATTCTTTCTTGTTTACAATGATAAAATGGGAACAAGTTATGATCATGCATGGCAGGATGCAATTTGATAGATTAATACCATGATGATTTGAAATGTTTATGATTTGGAATGATGCATATGTTTTTTATTATGATGATGTATGTGATGTATTGCATATAATGTGTATCATGAATACTTTATTATCATACATGAAAATAGTGATAAATATTTTAAAAATAAATGTTTGTATCATGTTAGATGATTTTATATTTTATGCATGATGAGTTATAGTGATGATTGAAACAATGATTGAAATAATATGCTTGATGATTTATTTTATGAAATTTACCTTTTCATCTTAAATGTTGATACTTGTTTTATTAAAAGTAAAGGCATGCTTATAAGAAGCAAATCACATGAATAGAAATTTATAAAAACGAAATGTGATCCTCTATTTTATCGACTTTTCAATAAATCTATGCTTGTCATATATGAATTTACTGAATGTGACTTTGAGGATGATTTCGGATTTCACAAATGCTTGATTCATACTTATGACATTAGACACATTTTAAATATGAATCATATTCAATGCTTTAATTATGTTATATCTCCCTTAATTCATTTTGTTCTCCTAAATTTATTTACCAAAGAGGAGAATTTTCTGAATGAATGAAATGATATAAATGAATCACTTATCGATATATCTTTTTGAAATATCCTTTTAATGTGATGTTGATAATTTGAGATGCCTGACATAATTGAGTCCTCGACTTACTCTTTATATGGCTTGAAAATAGATGTTTAAAATCTTGCTTGATGAGTTATTTTATAAGATTTTGCCTTTACGTCTTGAACTTTCATGCTTATCTTGATTTGGCATATAAAGACTAAGGTATGCTTAGATGAAGAAGAATCACTTAAAAAATGCTTTTCCTATCTGATCAAGATTAATGATTTCATGATATTTTATGAATCTCGAAATTGATTTTGATGACTTGATTATGAGTTTCAAGTTAACGATTTGATTTGAATGAATTTTATCTAAATCATAGTCTTGATCTTGCAAAACTAGAATCACAAATAATATCTTTTGGTATTCATGAATTGATAATCACAATATGAAAGTATTGGTATTCATGACTTGAATTTGATTGAAACATTGCATGCTTAAATTAATCATTCTCTTATGTTTCAAAAATTCTTTAAATGCCTTATGTGATGATTGAAAATTAATTTGCTTTATGATGAATTATGAATCATGACTTGATCTATGATATTGATATATTTTAATCATGATCCTTGGTTGTATAATTCTTTTGCTCTATTAAAAAGATTTATCGAATGAATCATGTCCTTCTTGAATTTTCTTGATATCATAACATGATTTTGTAATATGGCTTGTATAATGATTAAAAATTTTTAGCCATTGATTTCTCCCTTCTTTTTGATAATGATAAAGGGGGAGTTCGTTTACTAGCCTGCATATTTCAAAGGAAGGAAAATTTGCTAGCTCGATCATTTCGTTAAAAGAACTTGCTATCATGAACACTACCAATGAATTGCAAATCCTGCAATCTAAAGAGAAGCAAAAAATTGCTATTTGGAAAGAAGCAAAAAAATGTAAAACTTAGAAAACTTGCAATATAATTGCTCTTACCATGCTTTGTATCAAAAATAGGTTGATATCCTTAAAAGCATCATATTAAATTTTTTAGTGTATTGCAATGTATCACATGTATCGCAAATTGAAATTTTTGAGACTATTATCATATCATGTTTAACAATTGATATCTTTCATTGATATGATAAATTATCAATCTCATGATGTATCGCATAATGATATCATGATTTGCGATTGTATCATGTGATCCTTGGTGAATTTTCACATTGATATCCTTCATGAAATGATTTATTTGCATTATTGTCTTGTATGCATATGTGATGATTGAAATATTGATTGATGCAAAGTTGATGTAAAAGTCTAAAGCATCGGTTCCTCTCCTTCTTTTTTTACTTTGACAATGGGAGAGAAAGTTATTGCTAGCTTGCACACTTGAATGAAGAATTTGCTAGCTCGATAATTGTAATGAAGAAATTTGTTATATCAAACATCATAAATATTGTTACTTGCAAAGAAAAGCAAAGTGCAATCTTGCACAAAAATTCAAGTGTTGAATTGCCATGATTGAACTTAAGAATCTTGGTATGCTTTTGTGCTTATAATGTGTGATGAAAATCTAGCTTCATGTTATAAAAACTTTAATATATTTTAAAATAGCTAGAGCTACTTCTCCTTTTTGTTGATGATATAGGGGGAGAATATATTGATGACTCATGTATTGAATTGAATATTTTATATATATTTACATGATGGTTTAAATATTTTTCATAACATGTGATGAATGTTACTTGGATTTGGGATAATCCAAGTGTTCTATCAATGGCATATTGATAGGGGGAGTTTGGTTAAACTCCGGGGAGTTAAGGTTAACTCCGTTAGTCATCGATTAGTTGTCATCATCAAAAAGGGGGAGATTGTTGAATCTCGGATTTTGATGATGAAACTAATTGATTGTGTTTAGATGTTTAACTGTATTTTGAGTGATGCAGGTCTACTCGATCAGGATTAGACAGTTAACGCAGGAGGAATTGACGTTGTGCCGGAGGAGATCACGTTAGGATATTGGATGGCAGAAGGCTTCGAACGTCGGGCATCGGGCCAAGAGCGGAATTGCGCCAAGAATATCGGGGTTGCAGAGGTCAACTGTCGATTGAGCAACAAGTCGCAAGAGAGGACGATGCGCTGAAGAATCGGACGAAGCGCCAACCAATGACGTGCCGGGCAACAGAATGTTAATTCGCGTTGTAATAATTGTCTAGATCGGAGTAGAGTTTTGGCTTGTGTGTGCAGGATTAACTACGATAATGATGAAGACATAAAGCAAAACAAAGTGTCGGAGTCAAGCACGAAGGATTTGTTGCGAGTTCAAGAATTCGACGGAAGTCCGAAAGTTCATCGGGAATGCTGCCGGAACTAGCCGAGAATGAGTAGGGAGCTTGCCGAAGAGTTTTTCGGAAGCTCACCGGAAGGTTCGTTGGAAGTTTGCGGAGCTCGCCGAGAAAGATCGGAGCTTGCCGAAGAAGCTCGTTGGAACTCGCCAAGATCAAATCGTGAAGTCTAGGAGCTTACCGGGAGTCCGCAGAATGGTTTCCGAGAGTTCGTCGGAAGACCGTCGGAAGTTCGTCGGAACTCGCCGAAAAAAGTCTTGACTTGCGGACTTTGTAATAGCTTAGGAAATGTCTTTAAATTCATAGTTAGCACATTAATTAGGGTTAGGATTAGGTGTTAATCCTATAACTCAAGTATGGACCAATTGGGCCCGAATTCGGACTGGTTTGGGCCAAGTTTGGAGCCCAACCAATGAGCTGAAATAGTGTAGGCGATGGTATCGCCAAATTAGGCGGTGGCACCGCCCAGAACTCGAGAACTAAGCGGTGGCACCGCCCAGCACCCGAGAGGTCGGGTGGTGGCACCGCCAGCCTCGGAAACCCAAGAGAATTCAAATTTTGGAGCCCAAATTTGAATCCTCTTGGGGCCTATAAATACCCCTCAATTCTCAGCAGAGAACACAACCTTTGAGGAGTAAGAAATTGAGAAAAAGCCTTAGCAAAGTCTTTAGCAAGTCTTGTTTTTCAATTGCTTGAGTGTTCACCTCCTTCTTTCTTGTCACAAGAGTGTGAACCACTTGTAAAAGGTTGTAAGAGGGGTATTTGTCCTTCTCCTTCAAAGTGATTTGCTAGTGGAAGTTGGGAGCAAGGCTTCGCAAGTGGATGTAGGTCATTTGACCGAACCACTTTAAATTGGCACAGAACAATCATAATCGGTAGTTTTGAGAAGATCTCAAAGAAAAAGGAAATATGTCATTTATGATAATTATGTGATATATCTACAAAAATTAGATTATGATATAGGAATAAAAAGAGACCCCTTATCGTTTTCACAAGCCATAGAAAGTAACAATTCTGAAAAATGGTATGATGTAATGAAAGAAAAGTTAAAATCAATGGTCCAGAATGTTGTTTGAGAACTCCAAAATGTTGTTTGAGAACTCATTGAATTGCCTACTAATTGTAAAAAAGTCGGTTATAAATGGGTCTTTAAGATAAAACGTGACTCAACGGGCAATATCTTACGATATTAAGCCATATTTGTGGCCAAAGGTTTTTCTCAGAAAGAATGTATCGACTATAATAAGACATTTTCTCTAGTTTCTAGAAAGGACTTGTTGAAAATTATCATGGCATTATTAGCTCATTATGATCTTGAGTTTCATCAGGTGGATGTGAAAATAGCATTTCTGAATGGGGATCTGGATGAGAAAATCTATATTGAACAACTTGAAAGATTTATAGAAAAGAAAAAAAGAAAGTTGGGCTTGTAAACTTAAAAAATACATTTATGGCCTTAGACAAACTTCTAAACAATGGTATATAAAGTTTCATAATACCGTTACTTTCTTCGGATTTAAGAAAAATACTATTGATCAGTGTATATATCTGAAGGTAAGTCTATTATATTGGTCTTATATATGGATGATATTTTACTTGCTAGTAGTAATCTTGGTTTTTTTGTACGAAACCAAGATATTTCTCAACAAGAACTTTAAGATGATTGATATGAATAAAGCAGTATATGTTATTGGCATTGAGATATTCAGGAATAGATCTCAAGGATTATTAGGATTGTTTTAAAAAGGATATATTAATTATATCTTGGAGATATTTAATATGCAATTTTGCTCATCTAATAATATACCTATTACTATAGGTGAAAATTTTAACCAAAACCAATGCCCGAAAAATGACTTAAAAGAGAACAAATGAAGAATATTCCTTATAGGTGTGTAGTTGAAAATCTATTATATGCTCAAACTTGTACAAGATCATATATCAGTTTTGCAATTACGATGCTGAGAATATACCAAAGCAACCCAGTAATAGAACATTGAAAAATTGTAAAGGAAGTAATAAGATGTCTACTGAGGATGAAAGACTATATGCTCACATACAGAAGATTAGATTAGCTTGAAGTGACAGGATATTCATATGTTGATTTTGCAAATTGCCTCGACAATAGGAAATCCACTTTAGGATTTGTATTCATGTTGGTTGGTAGGGCAATTTCTTAGAAAAGTATAAAGCAATAGCTTATTACATCATCAACAAAGGAAGCTGAATTTGTGGCATACTTTGAGGCCACAAATCAAGCTTTACGATTGTGAAATTTCATCTAAGGACTTCGTGTTGTCGACTCAATTGCTAGGCCACTGAAGATATTTTATGATAATATCGTAGCAATTTTCTTCTCTAAAAATGATAAATACTTTAGTGGTTCCAAGCACATCAAGATAAAGTACTTGATGGTTAGAGAAAGAGTTCAGAAACAATAAATATCAATTGACAACCTAAGCACCACTATGATGATTGTTGATCCATTGATAAAAGCTTTATAGTATAAAATATTTAAAGAATATATTCTTAGAATGGGGCTTGTGATCAAGTCATAAAAGATATTGTGGTGTATGTTTAAGTGGATGTTATAATTGATATTTTTCTTGTTTAATTAAAGTTATTTATTTCTACTACCCTATTTAAATTTATATTTATGCATATTATAGTTGAATGTAATAACAAGATTGTCTTAACAAGACAAATTACAGAGGTTATTATGGACTATATTAGGAAAGACTAACAATGTTGTGGTACATAGAATGGAGTATGATATTAATGATATATAACCGCTATGACTCGCATTGATAGTTAGACTTAATATAGTATTATTGTGTTTATTGGACTTATTAGTTTATTTTAAAATTCATGGTTATGTATAATTTTTTAAAAAAATTCTTTGGAATCCAATTAGGTAAAATTATTTTTAAACAAATTTTATTTTGTTTATTTTGATTTTGAATATCTTTTTTTATATCTTATCAATTGATGGGCCAAGTGGAAGAATATTAGATTTTGTAACCCTTTATAATTGGATAAGATATATATATAATATAACTAATTAGATTCTGATGATATATATTGGCCAATAAAAAAGAAGTCCACTATGATTCCTTAGGAGATAACCTTGATGGGAGAAACTCTTTAATTACTTATCCTAGATCCTCTACTCTTGCCTATAAATAGATGTGACCTCTAGAGAAAAAGAGAGGTTACGCATCTCACTTAAGGGATTACAATCTCTCTCTCATCTCTTCTCCTTAACCATCAAATCAATTTACGTGGTCCTGTGAAATGATAGGAAGAGAGGAAAAGGATCTAGTTCATTTGCAGATTCATAGTTTCATATGGCATCAAAAGGTACATATCGTAAAATCAGATCTAATTATTTAATTTCAATCTTGGTATAAAAGATTATTTTTGTATTTAATATAGCATATTATAGATTTTATGCTTACATGTCGATCGTAACAGCAATCTGGAATAGGATGTTAGGTTAGATAAATTCAAGGAAAATTCTTAGGGAATTGAACCTAAATAAAAAAGAACCTCACAACCTTAAAGAGAGGTTAGAAGCTCTGATGAGACTCAAGGCTTGCCCCCTCTAAAACCAAGGACCACTAGTTAGAATAATATCTTTCTCATCCTCTTATTAAAATTTGAAATAGAAGAATCTATATCTTTCTTAACTTGATAGAATAGATTGAATCTGTATCTTTCTTAACCTAATTTGAAATAGATTGAAATTTTAAATTTCAAATTTGAAATTTGAAATAGAATAATATCTTTTTTAACTTGATAGAATCAAGCGAAAAAGTTTTACTGAAAATTTTACTTAATCTCCATGCTTGCCTTGTTGCGTCCACTTCCTTATCATTCATATTAAGAACCAGTTTGGAGCTAGTTTGGATTCGTAAATCCTCTCCTATAATACAACATTAACGAAAAATTCCTCTCCAAGATAGGGGAGGTTTTGTAGTAGCATTTTCTTGGGCTAGAGTTGTTATTGGTTGACTAAGAACTAGTAATGAAGTCTATGGAGATTAAGGGGTTGCCACCACTTTATTATCGGTGCCCTATAAGGTTTGGAAACCTTCAATGAGTCAGGAGACTTTGTCAGAGGATTGGGAAGAAAGGATGTATTTGATGAAAAATTTTAAAAATGAGGAGACGATGTATCAAGAGGCATCTTAAGGGATGGGACGATGGAGTTTCATGTATGGGAGTTGTAGCTAATATCATGATCGCTTAGGGGAGTTGCAGTAAGTATAGTCACCTTTCTTGATACTATTAGCATGCTATGGCTTAATGTTGGTTTGTCTATATAGCACTCATATTTAGGAGATTATTTTAACCTTATGCATTGTGGAAACATCTCAATAGCTAATAAGCAAGAACATAGACACACTAATGTCCATTGTGGGACATGTCTATGATAGCCTCTAGAATCATATATTTAATCTTTTATGTAGTGCCACACACGTACATTAGCCTTCGGATTGGGCACCACATGTTTGGTTCTTTGCACAAGAGGGTTCCCAATTATGGGATCCCAATGGTTGTTATTGGATAGGTAACCTGCCCTTTGCTTGCCCTCGCATTGGCCCAATGTACATGTAGCTCCTCTTATATTTCTGTCTTCTAACATAACCACATAAGAAGATAATAAACTATGAATATTTTATCTAAAAAAACTTTTCTATTAAATGGTATCCCTCACTATAATGAAAATATCCTCTTATAGCCTCCATCACTACTATTGAGAGAGGTATTTTTGAACCCTATGCTATCGCAAATCTAGACTTCCACCCTTATGACTGATGGTAATCTCACCGGTAAAGTCCTTAGGTAAGTAGGGAATTGCATCAAGTCTATACCATATACTTACTCCTTAATCATGTACTTTTTATTCTAATCTTAATACATACAATCATCACATCCTAAACTATCCCATTTTACGAATGTCATATTCATGTTTTCGTTTAAAGTAAAAAACTCTCAAAGCATATCGGATCATTGTAGCATTTACTTATATTCATTTAGTTCTTTGATTGGATTTCATGAGTGGTGTTACCGTAAGGGGGGGTCTGAGGCATGGCTTCGGTTTTAAGGAACTATCTCTGTCGAGCGAAGGCCGGTTCACCGCCCAGGGCGTGGGAATCTTGGAGCTTGGCAATTGAGGAAGGTCGGATGTGCAGTAGCGGCGTTGGGCAGCGAGTGGCCGAGGAACCTCGAAGAATGACTCGTAGGTCAAATTGGGCTCGACCGTAGGGGTGGTAGCCCCCTCGGGCGAGCAGGCCACGTGGGTGGGGGCCTCGGGGCTCGGGAGAGCCGATTGCGCGGGTGTGGTCATGGGAGGGATGGGGCCGAGAAGCACGACGCAGGCAGTTATGGTCGAGGAGCTGGACTCGAGCGAGCAGGCCGCTCAGGTGTGGTCTCAGGTGGCATAAGGCCGAGGAGCACGACGCAGGCGGCTGCGGCCGAGGAGCTGGACTCGAGCGAGCAGGCCGCGCAGGTGTGGTCTCGGGCGGCATGAGGCCGAGGAGCACGACGCAGGCGGCTGCGACCGAGGAGCTACTTCGATTAGATCTGTTACGCTGTGCTGCGGGAGGCGCGGGTGGCCAAGTAGCCTTTGGTCTGCTCGGGAGTCCAAGGGACGAACCTTTTCGTGAATCGCCAATTTTCGAGAAGTCCGACGCTTCGAGCCTGTTGTTTGCCACGCGTAGCGCGCCTATTGGCTGCCCTGCCATGTTGCATTTATGGTGGAATGACGTTTGGTCATCCCGACGCGACATGCCTCAGGAGAGGAAGGGTCGCTGTTTTTGGCGGGATTTTGTTTATAAATAATGCACGGCTAGCCTCTTGAAGGTCTCCTCACTCGTTTTATTCTGCCACTTCGGACTCCATCATTTCGTTTGCGTCAATCGTTCTCCTTCCCTCACTGAAGGTCAGTAAGGATGGTGTCTTCTTCCTCTTCCTCTTCATCCTCTTCTTCGGCTAAAGTTGGGCAAACAGCGATTTCGTCGAATCCTAACTCGTCATCCGACGAAAAGGCGGCTCGGGCCCTTGAGGCCCTGATGTGGCCACACGACCTCGACTCCACCGTGAGCGAGTCATCGCTCAGTCGCCTCCGGGATCTCTACGGCATCCCAGAAGAATTTGTCCTTCTTGCTCCTAAGCCCGGCCAACGAGCGTACGATCTAATTCCCAAGGGTTTCGCCCTCACCCTTAATGCTTTTGAGGTCGGGCTACGCCTCCCCTTGCACCCCATTATAACCTCTTGCATCTCATGGTGGCGCATCTACCCGTCTCAGATGGCGCCCAACTCTTGGCGCTATCTGGTGGCGTTCCTAGGGGAGTGCCACTATGCCAACATCACCTCGACCCGATCCCTCTTCCTTTCTTGCTTTCGTCTTTCCAAGGGGTCGGGGGGCTACTATCTGTCTGCCCGAGCGGGCTTCCGAGTGAGCGGGGCTCCTTCCAATAATAAGGGATGGAAGGGGTGCTTCTTTTTCGTCAGCCGCTTGGAGGACTAGGGGTTCGGGCTCTGGTGGGCGGCGCGCGTGATAGACAACACCCCCCCTGCTTTGGACGATGAGGAGTGTCGAGAGCTCCGGAGGCTTAAAGAAATCCTCCCAGCCTCAAGAGTCATCCGGAGTATGTCCGATCAGTGGTTTGTCGAGGCGGGTCTTAGCCCGATGCCTCGAGGTATGCCCTAAGGGGTAGTTTTAGGGTTTCTTTTAGGGATTATCTAGTCAGCTGACCAATGTTAGTGCTTTTGCACAGAGATGGTGGTTCTCCGAGCCCTGCGTAGGGGTAAGACCTCGTCGGCTCCATCCACCTGTTCGCCGGCCGAGGCGAGGGCTCGCTCGAGGGAGGCTCCAGTGGATGTCGAGGCCGGTCGTCCTCAGAAGAAGGCGAGGGCTTCCTCAGCAAAAGCCTCTGGGGAAGCTGTGGCTCAGCCAACGGGGGCCATCGTCGCACCGGCCGGCCGCGCCGGGGAGAGCCTCGGGCGAGGAGAAGCCTGCTCCAGTAGGGAGGCGGCAGGAAAGGCTCCTCGAGAGCCCTCCATCCGTGAACTTTGTCGCCTTCCGACCGGGGGGGAGGATGAGCCCTACTAGACGCGGGCGATGGGTGACCTCCCGCAGGGTGAGACCTCCGACCCGCTGGGAAGGCCTCACCCGAGACAGCCGGGTGTGGGTCGACGGGGATTCCGCGGCCGGGTTTGTCCGCGGAGGGCTCCATCCCGACATAGCTCAGGACTTGTATACTCTGCCCTCTGAGGTCCTTCTTGGCAGGTCTGTCAAGTCGTTGCTGTGGGTAAGTGTCATTCCGCCGATTCGGTTGCATGTGCTCGGATAGTTTTTGTCTTAACTTGTTTGTCTGCAGGGCAATCATTATGCCGCGGTGCTGATGGACCGCGTTCGCGACGCGGGGCGGGTCATCGATATCCTAATTGACCACAATGCCGAGCTCCGGAAGCAGGTGGACGAGGTCCGCGCCGAGGCGGCTCCTGAGGTGGTCGCGGCAGCCGAGCAGCACGCCTCGGATCTGGATGCGGAGGCGATGTGCCTCCGATATGAGCTCAAGGCATCCGAGGAGCGAAATAAGGAGCTTCAGACGCATCTGAAGGCATCTGTGGCCGAAGCCCGTTCGACAAGGGGGGAGTCGATCGAGCTGATCTGACGGCTGGAGGAGGCGCGCGCCGAGGTGCGAGGGGCTTCCGAGGCCCTTGCCGTCGAGATCCGTCAAAGGCCAGAGAAGGACAAGAAATTGCTCGAGGACTACAAAGATTCCTCGGGCTTTCAGCTTGGCCTTGTTCGGACTGGGCGGGTCTCGTACGAATACGGGTACCGGATCGCCCTTGCCCACTTCATGGCTCGCCATCCTAGCCTGGAGGTCGCGGCGGACCCTTTCGACTCCTTCCCCGAGGACATGAGTGTCGATATGCCGGACGAAGTCCCTTTTGACGACAGTCCCGACGCTCCTAAGGAATAAATGTAGGCGTTTTTGTATTTTTCTTTTTTGTTTTGTTGTTCGGGTGTTGATCACTGATGTAATGCGCTTCCCAAAATAATATAGTTGCTTTCACCCTCATCAGTAGTCTTTTTTTCCTTTGTTGTTTGCTGACCACTGATGCGATGTGTCATCTGATGTCGTAATACAATTATGACTTTTGCTAAGTCTCTGTTCATCGCATTATGGAAAGAACATTTTGAGATTTTGCGAGTTCCAAGTCCTTGGCAAAGCATGGCCCTGCATCATCGCGAGTCGGTACGTACCGACCCTAACAACTTCGATCACCCGATAAGAGCCTTCCCAATTAGGGGCTAACTTACCACGTGCTTGGGTCGGGTCACTAACTTCGGCCTTGCATAAGACCAAGTCACCCAGCTTAATAGGTCGAGGTCGTACCCTGCGGTTATAGATTCTAGCAACGGCCCTTTTATAAGAGAGGTCTTTCAGGTGCGTGTTAGCACGCCGCTCCTCGAGTAAATCGAGATCGGCTCACAGTCCCTGGGTCGATACCCGTTCGTCGTAGCTTGCCGTCCTTGGGGTAGGAAAAACCATCTCGGGGGGCAAGACAGCCTCGGTCCCAAACGAGAGGTTGTAAGGGGACTCTCCGGTTGCGGTCTTGGGGGTGGTCCGTAGGGACCATAGGATACTGGGGAGCTCATCTACCCAAGCTGATTGGGCCGTTGATACTCTCCTCATGAGTCCATCCAGAATAGATCGGTTAGTTACTTTGGCCAACCCGTTCGTTTGGGGATGGGCCACAGAGCTGAACCTCAGCTGAATCCCGCAGTTCGCACAGAACTCCTAGAACCGAGCACTGGTGAACTGGGATCCGTTGTCCGTGATGATGGCTTTGGGCAAGCCGAACCGAGTCACAATGTTCTTCCAAACGAATTTCTCCACTTGCCGCTCCGTGATCATTGCTAGTGGCTCGGCTTCTCGCATCTCGGGACATGGTGGGCCAGTAGTATCCTTGACGAAGGATTTTGTAGGCCAAGGTCCGACCGGCAATATGCCCCCCGCAAATCCCCTCGTGGACCTCGATCAAGACCGCCTACGCTTCATCAGGCTCGAGGCACCACAGTAGAGGTTGTGAGAAGGATCACTTGTAGAGCCATCTGTTCACCTTGGAATACCATGCCTGCGTTCGGTGAATGCGCCGCGCCGCGACCTCATTGTCGGGAAGAATCCCATCGCATTTGAAGAGCAGCATCTCCTGTACCCACGTGGCGCGCGCCTCGGCAAGAGTTATAGCCGAAACCGAGATGGCGCGGAATGGGAGCTCTTTAACCTCGGAGTGGTTTACGTGGTCTGGTCCTAAGGCCATCTTTGCCAACTCGTCGCCTCATTCATTTTGGCTCCTCGACACCCTGGATATCGTAAAGTGGGAAAATTTGGAGGCTAGGCTTTTTACCTCCTCTAAGTACTTTGCCATGGTTGGTTCCCTGGCCTCGTATCCGCCGTTGAGTTGCTCGGCCACGAGCTGCGAGTCAGTGAAGACGTGAATGGCGTCCACCTACATTTCAAGGGCTAGCTTGAGTCCTACTAGGAGCGCCTCGTACTCGGCTTCATTGTTGGTTGCTTGGAACTCGAAGCGGAAGGAGCGTTCTAACGAGCGTCCGTCGGGGGTCGAGAGTACCAACCTTGCACCTGCACTGCTAGAGGTAGCCGAGCCGTCCACGTGCAGGTCCCACGCCTCCTCTGGTTGCTCGGAGCTTCCATTTTCGTCTTGAACCAGTTTCACGATGAAGTCGGCCACGGACTGGGCTTTGATAGTCATCCTCACTACATAATGTATGTCGAATTCTTCGAGTTCTACCGACCACTTGAGGAGTCATCCTGCAATATCAAACTTAGATAGAACCTGCCGGAGCGGTTGGTCAATGATTACCTCAATCGGGTGAGCCTGAAAGTAGGGGCATAGCTTCCGGGATGCCAGCACGAGCACTAAAGCGAGCTTCTCGAATGACGGATACCGCTCCTCGGGCCCGTTCAGGACATGGCTGATGTAGTAGACCAGTAGTTGTTCCCCAGAAGCCTCTTTGGTTAGGACGGAGCTGACCGCGTGCTGGGAGGCGGCTAAGTAAATGCTGAGCTTTTCCTCAAGAGTAACCGAGGCAAGGTGGGGGAGGTTGGCCAAGTGCCGCTTGACTTGTCCAAAAGCCTCTTCACACTGCGCCATCCATTGGAAGTCCTTTGGGTTCTTCAATGCCCGGAAGAATGGGAGGCAACGATCACCAGACCGGGATAGAAACCGGGATAAGGCAGCAAGCCTTCCGTTTAGTCGCTGCAAGTCCTTGGCGGTCCGAGGGGCCTGCATGTTGATGATCGCCTGAACCTTTTCTGGATTCACGTTGATTCCTCTTTCATGAACGATGAATCCAAGGAACCTTCCTGAGCTGACGCCAAAAACGCACTTCGCCAGGTTTAGTCGTAGGTCATACCTCCGGAGTGTGGAGAATGTCTCGGCCAAGTCGGTCAGGTGGTCTGCCGCCATGCGACTTTTCACGATCATGTCGTCGACATAGACTTCGACGTTTCGCCCGATTTGTGCGGCAAACATTTTGTTCACGACCCTATGATAGGTAGCGCCCGCGTTTTTGAGCTCGAATGGCATGACTTTGTATAAATACACCCCTAGATCGGTGATGAAAGTCGTGTGCTCTTGGTCCTCGGACGTCATTCTGATCTAGTTGTAGCCGGAGAAGGCGTCCATGAATGACAGGCGGGCATGCCCGGCAGTTGCGTCAACCAGCTGATCGATCCTTGGGAGGGGATAGCAATCTTTTAGGCATGCACGATTGAGACTGGTATAGTCAACGCACATCCTCTAGCTCCCATTAGATTTCTTTACCAGCACTACATTAGACAGCCATCGCGGGTACTTGACTTCCTCGATGAAGCCAGCCGCTAAGAGTCGCTCCACCTCTTCGTGGACGGCGAGTTGCCTATCAGGGGCTTGGCATCGTGGTTTCTGTTTTACTGGCCGGGCATCGGGTGATATATTCAGGTGATGCTGGGCGGTCTTTGGGTCGACGCCCGTCATGTCGGATGGCGACTAGGCGAAGACATCAGTGTTCTCCTGCAAGAAGCCGACGAGCTACTCTCGTTCTTGCTCGGGGAGTTCCGACCCGACCTAGACCGTCCGATCCGGGCGATCCTTCACCAACGGTACGTCGCAAGTGGGCGCCGTCGACTCCGGGTGTGGCGTCGGCCGCTTCTTTTCTCTCGGGTCCTCCAGAGGTTGGTCGGTCTTTGCCCTTTTGTGCAGCGAAACCACCGTCAGGTAGCATCGTCTGGACTCTTGGGGGCTTCCCCAAACTTCCCCTGTCCCAGCGTGGGTAGGAAACTTCACCGTCTGATGATAGGTGGAGACTACAGCTCTGATTCTGTTGAGAGTGGGGCGGCCAAGGATGGCGTTGTAGGCAGTAGGAAGATCCACCACCAAGAAGGTGGACATCACCGTCTTTGTTCTGGGCGGCGCTCCCAACGTCAGGGGCAAGGTAACAGTCCCCAATGGTGAGACCGAATCACCGGTGAATCTCGTGAGCGCCGAGTAGATAGGCTTCAAGGATTCTTTGGTTAACACCAACTTCTGGAAGGCATCCAGATAGAGCACATCGGCTGAGCTCCCTGTGTCGATCATGATTCTCCTCACCTGGGCGTTAGCGATTCGAGCCATGATTACCAGCGCATCGTCATGCTCCGGTCGCTAGACGTCCTCGGGAGGGAATGCGACCTTGGGGTCGGGGTCGCGTTGGGGAGCGTCGGTCCTGGCGGAACGGGCGTATGCTTTCCTCCCGGACGTACTGGTTCCCCCAACCGTCGGTCCTCCAGTGATGACATCGATGTGGCTCTCCACGGGGCCCTCTGGGCGAGGTGAGGGCTCCATGTTCTGTCAGATGTACCGACTGAGGTGACCCCTGCGGACAAGCTCCTCGATCTGCCGTTTCAGTTCGCGACAGTCTTTGGTGTCATGCCTGCTTTGCTTGTGAAAGCGACAATACTTGGACTGGTCAGCGAGCTCTCGCGGGTTTTTCATCGAGACGGGGGCCCTGAGCAACCCTCTCTCCTTTATCTGGAGAAATATCTCCATTCAGGACGCGCCCAGAGGGGGCAGAGGAGGCCTCAAAGCGGGCGGGTCAAATCGGTCCAGCCTGCACCTAATCACGACAGGCTGGTGCCCGCGAGCCGGCTCTGGCCTGACCCTCGTGTGCTCTTCCCGCTTTCCGACCATCCAAGCCTCAGCCGCAACGAACTGGTTCGCCCGCTGAAGCATCTCAGGCACTGCGGTGGGGGATCTCTTAACGAGGGACCAGAAGAATAGGGAAGGTCGCAGTCCCGCCATGAACGCCTGCATCAACAGAGAGGGGTGAGCATCAGATAATCCCTGGATCTGCATTGCAAAACGGTTCACAAAGTGGGAGAGGGACTCGTCCTCCCTCTGGTGTAGTCCGAGAAGCAAGGCAACGGACGGTTTCGGTCGTGCGCTAGCCAGGAAGTTGAGCTCGAAGTCTCTGGCGAGCTGGTCGAATGAGGCGACCGTCCCGGTCCTCAAGCCGCTGTACCACGCGCGGGCTGGTCCTCTCAGAGTTGTGGGGAATGCCCTGCACATCAGAGCATCAGAGGTTCCATACAACGCCATTTGGGCTTGGAAGGCTGCTACATGGTCCGCTGGGTCGGTGGAGCCATCATATGTGTCCAGAGAGGGGAGACGAAAGTTTTGTGGAACTGTCTGATCCCATATTTCAGGGACGAACAGGGATCCCTGATGTACGTCCTCCCCGAGCTCTCCTCTTGACCTACGGACCTCCTTCTACACCTCAAGCCGTTGACTGTCAAGGAGCAACTGGGCTCGCAGGGAGTCCGTCGAGGCCGAAGAAAGGGCCTCGAGTTTCGCGTGGCCTCTCCGGTCCGCCGTCACTCGATCCTCGAGCGGGGACGACGGGACCCGAGGCGAAGCGGGAAGCTCCAGGGGCTGCGCATGAGCCTGAACGGGGGGATCCTGTTGTCGCACCGGTTCGACGGCCAGCGGGTGCAGCATTCGAGAGACGAGTGGAATGATGGACTACACCATACCGGTCAGAGATTGGACTTGATGGGTGAGGTCAAGAAAGGCCTCGGACGAGACGGGCGACGGTTCGGCAGAGGGGGCGTCGGGCGACGACAAACCCGGGTCGTTGAATATCCGCCAGTAGCACTCTAAAGTTGTGGTGGGGTGTTCGTTACGAAGACCCGCCCGTGGGGAATGTTCCCCCGGAGCCCTGATCGGGTGCAACCCCTCAGCTACGGGATCGACCGAGTCGGTATGGCGATCCCTCGACATTCAGGGTCCTCTTTCTAGCGTCAAAATATTTGTGTAAACTACCTTGAGCCGTGGCCTTGGGGCCGACGCGGCTCAGTTCGGGTCTGAATGACGGGGGATCTCTCAAGGGGGTTTCTTGGGATTGCTGAGGTAGCCGGCTCTGGTCGGTTCGGTCGTGGAGGTGGGTCGTCGTTTCCTTCGGGAAGGAGCTCCTCGTCAATGCGTCCGGTGAGTGGCGCCTCGCCTTCGTTCCTGCACACAGGTCGGGTCGGGATGCTCGACCCGACCCCTCCGATGATCAAGTTAGTCAGGAGTTGCTGGGGGTTTTTCCCGTGTTTATCTCTCGTTTTTCCCCTCCTCCCACTTCATTTAGAACGCAAGGGTATTTATAAGGGAGTTTAGTGTCACTTGACGTGCCTGCCCACAGGGAGCAGGATCGTGCCTTCTGATGACGTCTGACATCGCTGTTGGCGTGGCGTGAGGAATCGAGTCTGAGCGGTCGTTAATAGCCTTGGTTGGCGTTTTGGCCTGTGTCGGCCAGGCGATGCCAGCCCGACAAAGACGTGGGGTGTTAGCTAATGTCACGCAAGTCTTATCGTAATTACCACCCTCATCAAGTGGATACCTGGTTTTAATCTCATGGCAAACATCATCAACATATCTCACCATTGCTACCGGTTACCAGATTCATTCAGTTCTTTGATTGGATTCCATGAGAGGGTCCCTTGTCTTAATCTCATGGTAAGACATCACTAGCTTTGGGGCTAATTACATATTACTCCCTTATAAAGCTGATTTTAGCATCCCGATCCTTATATTTTAGAAAGTTACATTGATATTTATATAGTTATGAAAGTGAAACATGTAACCCAATTTATCCTCACGCTGTCGACTCTATTGACGGAAGATACTACACGTGTTATCATGTGCAGAAATAATGTGAAAAATAGGAATAAAAAAATAATTTTGCTATCCTCATCATGCGTCTAAAAGATATTGATTCTGATAACTTATGTAAAAGTTTCGGTATCCTCCCTTCGACTTCACTATCCTTCCAAATAGCCTACCCAACGATGACATCGGAGGTGATCCTCATCTCTTACATATTCACTATCCTCCCAGATGGTCTATCCAATAACAACGTCAATGGTAGAGCTGAAAGAAAGGATAGTAAAGTATGTGAAATGGGATGGTGCATGAGATAAAGATCGCCAAACTGGAGGGATTGGGTAGAATAACAAAGTAAGAGAAATGAGATGGTACAAGAGATAAGGATCATCATCGATGTTGTCATTGGGTAGACCGTCCAAAAGGATAGTGAAGTTGAAGGAGAGGATGAAACCAAAGGGAGAATAGCAAAGTTTTCTTATAAATTATCATTCTACGAAATTAATATCTTTTCTTATAGTAAGAATAACAAAATTATCTTTTTATCTTTATTTTTAATTTTATTTTTATACGTGACAACACATACAACATCTTCCCGTGTAATTTTCTCCGAACCCCGTCCTCTTCGTTCCGTGCCTGATCCCCGACCTCAATACGGTACTTACGCCTCTCTCTCTCTCTGTCTTGTTGTAACTTACTCTATCTCTTTCCCGATCTGCCCCTCTACCATTATAAGTATCCCCTCTTCTCCCCGCCTCGATTCAAATCCATCTCTGTCGCTCTCTCTCTCTCTGTTTGCGATCTCGAACCCTAATGTCGGCGGACGCGGCGGTGTCGTCCCCGAGGGAAGTGCGATCGGTGGACCCCCAAGTGTGGAAGGCCTGTGCCGGCTCCTCCGCGCGCATCCCCGCCATCGGATCCCGCGCGTGTTACTTCCCCCAGGGGCACGCCGAGCAGGCCGCGTCCCCGCCCGATTTCTCCGCCCTTCCCGCCGTCCCTGACGTCGCTCTCTGTCGGATCTCCGCCGTCCGCCTCCTCGCTGACACTGAAACTGATGAGGTTTTCTCCAGCATCAGCCTCGACCCCCGGCCGTCGGTAGCCCTCTCCCCCTCATCGTCCTCCTCCTCCTCGTCTCCGCCAGGGGTCGCAGATGGAGGCGATGGGTTCGTTTCCTTTGCCAAGATCCTCACCCCCAGCGATGCCAACAACGGGGGCGGTTTCTCGGTTCCCAGGTTCTGCGCAGACTTGATATTCCCTCCCCTCGATTTCAATGCCGATCCCCCAGTGCAGACCATCTGGGTGTGCGATGTCCATGGGAGTTTGTGGGACTTCCGGCACATCTACCGCGGGACTCCACGGCGCCATCTCCTGACCACCGGATGGAGCAAGTTCGTCAACTCGAAGAAGCTCATCGCTGGTGACTCGGTGGTCTTCATGAAAAACCAATCCGGCAAGATCTTCGTCGGCGTCCGCCGCACCAGTCGCTCCTGCGGCCCTGTGGACCACTCGCCCTACATCCCCCAATCCACTACCCTGGTGACGATGACGGAGAACTTCTCCGGCAGTGTGGGATTCTCTAGGAACGTTAGGGGTAGAGTTCCGGCGGCATCAGTGGTGGAGGCTGTAAGATTGGCTGGGATGGGCCTCCCTTTCGAGGTCTTGTACTATCCAAGGGCTGGATCCCCGGAGTTTGTGGTGGCGGAGGAGACGGTAGAAGCTGCGATGAGGGTGCGTTGGACTAGTGGCATGCGGGTTAGGATGTCGCTGGAGACTGAGGACTCGGCGAGAATGACTTGGTTTCAGGGTACACTGTCTTCTTTGGGGATGAATGACGTGGAACAGTGGCCACGATCACCATGGCGTATGCTCAAGGTACTTGTTTTATTTTTCATCATGTCTTTTACGTACCTGTTAGTTTACGGTGGTGTTTGTTTATCAATTTGCTTCGGTGTCCAACATGGATTGAAGAATATCTTGTTTGCTTATCCTTGTGAATTGTCACTCCCCTTTGTGAAACTTCGTCGTGAGTTTTCATGCCGGAAAAGTATCAAACAAAGTTAAACGTCTGATGCTAATGTCAGAAGGAATGACAAACCAGTCTGGCCCAGAGTACAAAAGAAATTTTCACCATGCTTGTCACTTATGACAAAAGATCGGAAACATTGGTTAGCAAAATAGATGTTACATACACCCATGCATGCCCTTGTGCCTATAATATAATATGAAATGGTTTGCATGTTGATCGCTGATTTTCTGAAAAAATCTAGCTTAGAGTCATTAGGAAAACAAGAAATGTATGTTTCGTGATACTTGATAATAGCTTAAGACTTTTTGTTATGGCAAGGTGTTGACAGCATGGTGGGGAGGGAGTGTTGTGGTGAAGAAACAATAGGGAAGATTACAGTGAAGGGGGGGGAAGTCGTCGACGGCTATGGCAAAGAAAGGGGTGGGAGGTGGCAATTGCTACAAAGGACAAGGTAGTCGGGTTTTGGGAAAGCTCGGGTGGTAGGGGATGGAGGTAGTTGTAGCTGTTGAGTTCTAGGGAGGGGGCGATGATGGAGGGGAGAGGAGGAAGAGAGAGATACCTCGAGGAAGACATCGTCTGATGAATAGGAAGATGCTGTTGTCATTTGTCGATGGAGAAGAAGATGCTAATCACACTTTTTTGTTCCTCGATTAGGTTTCTGAAGGGGGTAGGGGCTCGTACGTGCACTTGGGGAGAGAGGGTTGCGATGAGAAGGTGTCGATATGGTTCAATCAAACCAAAATCAACGAATAGGATCAAAGAAGATTCCATTTCAATTCGGTAGGTGCTTGGCTTGCTCAATGCTTGGCCCAAGTGCATGCCTAGGTCTCATCCAATTGAAGGCACTTGCCTAGATTTGTTACCAGGCGCTTGGGCCTCGCCTTGCCTGGGTGCCTAGGTGTGTGCTCGAGCGCCTTGTGGCTTCACCACGGCTAGTTTGACTGATTATGGGCAGTTTCAATCTTAATTTACATGGTTATAAATTCTTTTCCTCAAATGATATTATAGCGATATAATTGAATACTTGGAACTATTTGTTTTTAGAAATTTTGCACTTGAGACTCTCTAGGATTTGGAATCATGGATTTAGCTTTTTTGGCAACTGTTTCATTAGGATTCTTCCTAAGAAATTACTTATGCCATCTATGGATTAGATTGGAGCGTGAGCATTTTCCTGTGATAGTATTTTCGTTTTTATTTAGAGATGCAATTTATTGTTCAATATGCTTGCACTTGGACCTTATATACGAAGCGTGCGAATTATATTTTTTATCATTTTGAGTAACCAGTCTAA
The DNA here is from genome assembly GCF_036884655.1 of Musa acuminata AAA Group. Taxonomy (NCBI): domain Eukaryota; kingdom Viridiplantae; phylum Streptophyta; class Magnoliopsida; order Zingiberales; family Musaceae; genus Musa; species Musa acuminata. Next base: position 14,192,239 of record NC_088354.1, read on the forward strand.
AAAAATTCATGATTTTGTCTTTTTCCACCCCTTCAACCCACACCTTCAACTTCTTGTTACCCCTTCAATTATTGTCAAAATAGCATTGGTTTGGCATCATGATTTGCTTTCTATATTTTTCTTATTTGTTTTTTCATCAGGTTAATTGGGATGAACCAGAGGTTTTGCAAAATGTCAAAAATGTTAGTCCTTGGCAAGTGGATTTGGTGTCTGTTAGTTCTCAGATAGAAACTCCATTTTCTGTCATAAGGAATTTCAAGATGCCAGAAAATTCAGAATTTCTTGGGAATTCCACGGGGAAGACACTCCAGATGACAGGAACGAAGAGTAAATCAATTGGCAGTGTATCCCCCTTTTTCAGTTACATTGTTCCTGCTGGCATGCAGGGAGCCAGGCATGATTCCATCAGTATACCCCATTTATGTGATTCTGCAATAAATAGAGATAAAATATTCATCGATGGTCCACATGGTGTTAGCACGTTAGAAAAGAATGATGTGTCCGTAGATCAAAGGATCGGTACCACTTCACTAGGAGGTTCATCTCAACCTAGCCAGGATAGCATCCAGGTTTTAGACAGAAGGATTCTCGAAACAAGAAGTAATCCAGTTAAAAAACCTAGTACGGGATCTTTCCAGCTGTTTGGCCAAGTTATCTATATAGACCAACGTACTAATGATGATAACGACAGAAAGTATGAAGACACTGAAGGTGACAAGCCCGGTTCTTCTTTGTCCAATCAGCACAAGCAGTTGGTTGTTCAATGTCCAAGAGTTTCTGCTGTTGGAGCTTGTCAGTGAAAAAATGGTGCCTGTAGTTCTATGATGCTCCATTAACAGGTATGTTAGACCAACTTGTGTTTTTGTCTTTCTCGTATATAGCTAAAGTTTAAATTTTCTTGGAACTATATAGAGTAGACAACATATGACTTTGAAACTCAAAAAGCTTGAATCAACCACATCTTTTTTCTACTTGAGACTTAATAGTATATCTAACACATCCTTTGTGTTAAGATTGAAATGATGAGATTTGGGAGTGTCTTTCTGTTTGGTCTCAAACTTAGATGGATTGTTCATATATTCATGTGTTATCGAGTGACTCATTGTTTGTGCGTTACCCTTAAAGCCAAGATTCCACAGTAAATCATGGTACCTATTACAACTTGATGTCTAATGAGAAAATAACATTTAATTAGAGAAGTATTAATCTATTAAATGTTAAAAATATCTAAGCGCAAACTGGATTAGTTACCAAGTTAGCTGATACGTTAAGATAGTTCTCCTTGAAAATGGACTAATTTGAGCCAAGATTAATAGACATAATCAAGCTAAGATATATGCTTATAAAGAAATGCATTTATCTTTGTTTGCACATATACAGAGAGGTACCAGAATCCTGGGAACTGACCTGTGCAGCTTTGTACTAAACTAAAAGATCACCTGAGAAGGTTAATAAGAAGAAACCATGAGATTTTGAATATATTACAGAATCTGATGACTAACTGAGCTTCATTACAATTGTCATTATTGTTAAATACATCTATTATGATATTCATGTCTTATGTATCCTGTTTACCGAATTGGATATACATATTCATGCATGTGTCAGTACCATGATTCGTACAGAAACTAAACATGAGCAGCTATATTTATTTCTTTATAATACAAATATTTAAATCTGGATTAAGTTCAAATAAAATTATGATGTTGAAGGGAGAATCCAACTAATGAAATAAATCAACTGTCTGATTCTCATTTCATAACAAAAATATTGTGGCAAATAACACGAATTTGAATTCCTTGAGAAATTCTTAAAGATTATGCATACAAATTATGTTGAAATTGCATGAGTTCCATTTTCGTTAGTCAAGAGGTTCTTTAGGCAAATTGAATGATGGACACATGAAAACAATTGTAATCCTAATTCTCTGAGCCATGTTACTACATCAGTGATTGTTGAATTTTCGTGATGGTTTTGAATTGAATAAGTTGAACAATTTTCTGCATCAACAGACTAGTGTTGCTTTTATTGTTATTTTGCTTGTTTGATCATGATAAAATTACTTATTGTCGCTAGCTCAAATGAACATTTACCATAGGTTGGTGCTTGACATTTCCTGTTATTTCTTCACAGGTGTGCTCTTTTGATGGTCACGTCTTACAAGTCATCTCAAAGTGCTGCCCGGACCTTGTCATCTATGCGGATTAACAACCTGACTGACTGCTTCCTTGACTTCTTTTTGATGCTTTGAACCCCATCGTCTTAGTTATGTTGTATTTGCTTTCAGGAACAAGTTGTTTGAAACAGTTTAGCTTAGAATATTATGTTTCCTTGGCTTCTTTTTATGCTTTAGATGATTAAACTTCACTGTTGGAGGCATCTTTACTTTTGTAGAGACTTTTTGATCCACATTTTATCGACTTACTACTGTCTTTTTGTTTGCTTCATCTGTCTGTATATGTTTTTTTTTTTTAATTTCAGAATGACATTTTTGATCCACATTTTATCAACTTACTGCTGTCTTTTTGTTCGATTCATTTGTCAGTATATGTTTTTTTTTAATATTTCAGAATGACAATTTTATTATTTTAAAATATTGTTTTAAGTACAATAATAATTATCAATAGTTAATTAATTGATTTGTTTATATAATGCACATGTTTTCGTTTCTTCATTGAGGCACACTCTTCTTTCATCTCCACAGCTGGGATGATTAAATCATCTGTAATCGTGGCTCTGAGACTTTATATGGTTTACTACTACGTTAAAAATGCAAGCATATGATGATGATAGCTTATTTTTAACTGGTTTTTTATTTTCTGAGAAATCATTTGACTTGCTTCTTGAGTTCAAATATTTTATTTTGACACACTGGTCATAAAGAATTATCCTCATATATGTTGAATGATTAAACTTTAGCATTTTTGCATATTCAAATGGTCTGTATCCTCTAATGTATCTGAAAATTTTTTGCTAGTTCCAGAAAATTGTTTTCAGAAGTACTTCAAAAAAACCATTTCTTTTATTATTATTTTTTAAACAGGAAAAGAAACCCAATCAAACAGGCACAGGACAGTGGCCAGTCTGCCAAAATCTCCTTTCTGCCTCATTTTTCTTAACTAAATCTCTTTACGAAGGAAGAGTTTCCCACTGCCATGGGGCATATGGACTTAGCAGATATGTCAGACGGTTTCAAAAGATCAAAGGTTGTCAAATGATCAGAAACATTTTTAACATTGTCAGAATCCAACTCACACAACATTTGCTCTTCTGTTTGATGGAATGTTGATTTAACAAGTGTGATGTATCCACCGTCTTCAATTTTTTGATCTCTTCTGCCTATAATCGTTGTATAGAGACAGATTCAGCTACTGTTGTGACTTACGCAAGATGTTCAAGTATCATCAGCCTTCAATCTAGATGTTGTGTGTTATTGCTCTCCCAATGCACCATTATCAGGGAGGACCATGACCAGGGAAAAAGCAGGAGAAAAATCTATTCTGGAAGGTGCGGAGGATACATCAGAGAGCGATGTATCGGCCCAGACAGAGGAGCCATTCCACATGGTTAAAGCTTTGTCCTAGCGTGAGATTACCGGAAAAAGAGATTCACAATGTGAGCCCTACATATGCCCTTCCAAGTATGACAAATCTTCTCATGAAGTGGACATCATCCAACATGCTCCCCCCCCCCCCCCCCTCTTCTAAAGGCGACAGACAATCCGACGATGCCCCCAAGGGTTCGTTCAGACGTGAAAAAGGTCGTGCTCTTTTCCCTGCTACCTGCAACTTCAATACGATAATAATTAAGTTTAGCTGCTAACTGCAAATTTTTCGTCTCAAATTTAGCAGTTTATATGACCGATCATCTAATCGGTTGTTTGCTAGAGAGAGACAGAGAGAGAGAGAGAGACATTGCTTTGTTCATTGTTGGCCAGTCTAAGCACGGAATGAAGCCGATACCGGGGAAACAACCAGTGGCTAAAGTGGGAATTAGCATTTCAGGTTCTGAACTATATAAATTTTCTTCCACCTTTCGAAAATGCTGCTTCATATGCTCCATGAATTCATGTTACTACTCTTCACTAGCTTCTTCCGTATGCATTGATGATACCAATTTCACTACACTCATATAAAGTAGTAGGCTTCCATATAGGATAGGACACATGAGAGTTGCATATCTTATGTTCTACGGATATATGCTACATAGTCTTTCTCTTCATTAGAACCCAAGAAATCATCAGAGATCTGTTCTTTGCTTGCATGATTCTTGAGTCAATCAATCCTCAAAAAAGAAGCGTGCAACCCATTATGTGATGCAGAAAGTGAAATGGACCACTTAAAGGAAGAGTGGTCTTCTTCCCCACATGATCTGTGTCCAGGCCTGCACACGTGCATGTCTCCTTCTACCTCCCCGTGGTAGGCCTGCACACGTGAATATTATTATTACATTGTCGTGTGTTACAGCTGAAACATATTTTTCATTCTTCGTCTCTAATTTTTGTGGCTTTTCTAACCCCCCCATTCCGTGAGAATGTGATTAGCGAGCATTCATCTTTTTCATGGCTTTCTTAGATAATTCATGACTTTTTTTATACCATTCATTTCTTTGATAAAAAGTTATGCAAATCTATTTGGATGTGATAATACTTCATCATTATCACATCGTATGTTTTGGGTCCGTAAGAAAGTGAAGATGATATGCATGCCAAAGCAGCGAGATATATGCATACATACGCATGATTAGGAGCAAAATACTCAACTTGGATGGAAAACAAGTACTTACCTCCTCTCTCTCTCTCTCTCTCTCTCTCTACACAAACACACACACACACACACATTCCTTCTCACTCGAGTCTGTGGTAGTTTTCCTCCTTGTGAAGCTTGTTGTTGATCACCTAGAACCCATCATCCACCTTACATCCAAATCCCACATGGCTCGTGCTTGCCTTGTTGGACCTCTTCCATCGTGCCAGGTGGAGGAGACGACCGATCCTCTTGCGCCACCGCAGCTTCGCTCCGCCGCGCTTCTTGTGCTCCGCTATGCTGCTCACTCCCGTTCTGTCCTTTCCCATGGAAATGCCACTGCCACAGGTGATGCTTGTAGAAGGTATGGTCGAGTCGATAGCCCTCTTGTTAGGCCAAGATGTCTGACCGCTGTCCTCCTCGAACTTGAATGAGATGAAGGAATCTGCAAACAGAAATCATATTTCGAGTTCATCAACAGCTTACTGTCACCACCGTCAGCAGAAATGTAGTCTTTGCACGGTCAAGTGGAGATTAGCTTTTTACCAGGTCAGATCCATAGCTATCAGAAACCGATGCACGCTTATAGAATTCATTCTTGTCTTTAGGTTATTCATTTGTCCCTAAGACCGCTGCTAGAGACAATAATTCGTCAATCATACCCTCGCTCTCTCTCTCTGTCTGTGTGTTTAGATCTTCTTCATCTTCCCTAATCTTCTTTGTAGCATACAGAACTAGGGTTTGAGGGTTAGGGAAGTAAGTACCTTCAAGGCTGGCGATGGAGTCTTCACCACTGGAGGTATCTTTGCTCCTGTGGTATCGATTATCGAGTAGCTGCAGGAGAGAGCCCAGCGCAAACACATTGCGCAGGTTGACGCTGGGTGTTCTCTTCAGCGTTCTCGAGGGCCTCTTTGTGCCACCGGGTTGTGGAAGTCCGTTTTGTTCGGAGGCCAAAACCAGGAGCCTCTCCTTCAAGCAAAGAGCACAGATTCCTACCACCACTTCCTTGGGGTGGCAGTAGCAACGTGGGTCGTCTTCTCCATGGCCTCTCATCTTCGCCGGGCAGCAGAAGGCGATCGGGTGAAGCAAACCGACAACGCAGAAAAGAAAGAGGAGAATTCACAAGAGTTGGGTCGGTCGCTGAGGAAGGGGACGGAGGGTGGTGGTGAAAAGAAGAGGAGGTGAGAGAGCATGCACGACAAAAGACACCAGCAAAGCTTGGAAAGCAGTATATGGGGTTGATATGATAAGAGTAGTTGTGCTGGTATGTTTTCTCACGTGCAAGAAATAGTTGCATCAAATTTGGTGATCCGACTTATTATTTTTCCGTTTAGAAAAGTTGTTTTACCATTCAGAATTAGAAGTGACTTCTCCCGATTGAAATCTTTTTTTATTGAAATTATCTTAGTTATCTGATTTTAGTTATCTGATTTTGAGACTGATTTAGAAGAGTCAATTAAAATCATTCTTTACTTTTGTCTCGAGATGTTGATCGATTTATTCGCATTCACCTCACCTCCAAGCTGTCTCGAAATTTATAATCTGCATCCAGGGCATTCCCAACAAGGTCCCATAGAAGCTTAAGTCTGTAAAGAATTTCGTTAGTTTTTTTAGTAGAAAAAAGGTTTTATCTTAGAACACACCTAAAAAGCTATTTTATAATGGGCTTCGAATATAGTTATCTCCAAAAAGTACATGTCAATTATAAAGAATGTGATGCTCTTTTTTTCTAAGTGACAATCATAATGTGTCGAACTCGAGATATGGTAATATCCAACTCACTTAATTGCCCAAGTGTTCAACCATGTGACATCAACATGTCTTACATGTTAACCACATAATACTATGATATCTTATCAATCATATACCGTCGAGATATTAATCACATGACATCGAGATGATGATCATATAAGGTTCCATCTATCATTATTCCATATCACTTCCAATCTTAAACCACAAGAGATACTTCATCCTCCCAATTGGAATCTTCCAAGTCTAGCTTTTGCAAATTAAAGATTTGCGACTTGTGTGTTTGGCTATGGACTCGAGTGATTTTGACATATGAGCTTCCTATGAGACTCTATTTAAGTCGATCAATCTCTAAAGCAGTAGTATTGAATGCGGAAGGAAGAGAGATACTATATCCTTACGCTCTATCAAGAGAGACTTTAATTTATAATGCGATAACTCTGATGTGTACGACTATAAAAAATAATTTATTTACTGTATGATTAAATAGACTTTTGGGACAAACTATGATTCACGTGTTGTGGAGAATGTTTAATGTATCTATTTAGAAGCATCTATCGAAAGTAGAGATGTAGATACAATTAATAATATGAGGCTTAATCGGGGTTAATTACATATTAATATTTGGACCTTGTTAATATCATAATTTTTTTTATTAAAAAATTATATTTAAATCCGTATAATTTAAAAAATAAAATAAAATAATTTATTTTAACACCGTAAACTGTTTTGATAGAAAACACAACATGTGACACCATATGTTGGATCAATATAAAAATGATATATAAAATAATAATTTTAATATTTCTTTCGTTTCCAATGATTTTACTAGTAAAAAGATAATTTTAACATCTCCCGTGCTGAAAACGAAAAGGATATTGAAATTATCTTTTTTTCTATCACTTTCATGTCGATCCAACACGTGGTGTGACGTGTTGTATTTTTCATCAATATAACGGATAACGCTAGGATAAATTAAACTATTTGTTTCACCTTTAGAACTATATAAAAATTTCAATATAAACTTAAGTATATGAACCATGATGTTAATAAGATTCAAATAAAAAAGATAAAAAAGATATCAGTAAGTAACAAATGGGTGAAAAAATAATCAACAAGATATGTTTGAAGTAGTGATTGGTATACCAAGTGGACTCCATGCGGATCATCAAAGTCATATGTGCAACGAAGTAAGAGATGAAAACAAGGAGGTTTGGGGATTTGTGTGTGATCAATAAATCCTTTCTTACCGAGTTTGATTGAATCTTGCGTCGGTATTTTTCATAACATCCCAAACTGTGGCATAAACGATGAACAAAGAAAGAACAAAAAAGGAGTCAAATGGTGGTGTGAAGGATGTCAAAAAAGCGAGCATTCGGAGAGCAACCTGCACATGGGGGGTTGGAGATTTCAGTCAAGGAGGAGTGAGGCGTTCACGTCATAGTCCAAGATGAGGTCGGAGGAAACTTGGCTCCAATGATGTCCTTCCTGCAAGGGAAGGATGGTAAGTATGACCCACTTCTTGCCAAATTCACAGAAAGCGTGTAGAGATTTCAGTCAATCTATTTACGTAGTACTCTAATTAATATAAAGAAAGGACAGTCTTACCATTATATTTAAAGAGATTGTTTTGGAGACTCACTTGTTTCTCGCAGCAAACAAGGCTGCCATTTGTTCGTAGTGGAGGACCATGCACATAGATTTAGCTTGCATTCTGCTCCAGGAAGTTGCAGCAAACCGGCCGGTTTCTGGCTGGTTCACAACTTGGTATCTGCAATATGGTTAGGAAGTTCTGAATCAGTTCACAGCGCAGGACTCAATTCTTGTTGGAATCTGAAGTCTCTGTTTCGGTGTCCTTCAAATCAAGGATAAGCCTAAATGAAGAGAAACCGAGTACAAAAGAAGGTTCCTCAGATATACAATTCCATTCTTCAAGATTTTAAGAACTTTACACCGTAAGAAAGAAGGTTATATGCAGAGCTTGTGTAGATATATATCAGCCTCCTGGCACAGTTTATCTGGCCTGCAATAGGTTATTGATTGATTGGTGGTAGGGAGACTAGTAACCAGTAAATCTCGTATGGGACTGGAGAGATGCCAGGAAACGAAGGAAAGGATATACAGATCGACAGACATCAGGTGACTCTACTCCACCCAGTTGATGTCCAAATCCTTCAATTTCATCAGCCACTTGTGTGTATCTTGTGCGATGAGTGGTTTGTTTGACATCTTTTCTTGACCATTTGGTTCATCGGATGCCTTGAGATCATTTTGCCCTTCTTGTTCAGCATCTGATCTTCTCCTGGGGTATCTCAGTTCAAGGGATAGGAGGCGAGAAACCTCCTGCAGCCCTCCCCATTTTTCCAAAGCTCGAGCTATGTCATAGCGTCCTATCAGTGAGCATTGATACAAAATAAGAATCAACGAGAGAAGAAACCAGCAAGTACATCAGAGTCGAATTCTAATATTAGAACCACAATTGCAGTAGCAACAATAATCTACAGCAAAAATTTTATTTGTCTTGATTATGGGAAAAGAAACTGGACAACCTTAACAGGAAATAGATATGGCAGATTTACTTAAGGATGTCTGCATATGCAACTTAGTCACCATAGATTGAGGTCATTTATAACATTCCTGGGAAGGTTACAAGAGGTAAATGGAGCAATTAAAATTTTTTTGCCATTTATCTGTGTCAGTTAAGCAAATGACCAAGCGGATCGCAAAACTACTACCGTGTGGTGTTTGCATGACTGATAATGAGGGCCATTGGAGAGTCGCACTGTTACAAGGAAGATAATCATTGCATGACCCACTTGGTCAAACTACACACAAATTATAGGGTAATTTCTTTTGGTCTCCATTTATCTAAGTTTAATCTATGAAGCCTAAAAAAACATCAGAGGCATATACTGATTGTTCCTGACCTGCACGTTCGAAAGACTTTCTTGTAGGCATGTAAGCAGGATCCATTCCCCAGTTTTTCTGGAACCGGCTTATCTGCTTGGCAAAAGCAAGTAATTTTACAAACTCGGAACCATGTTTGCTAGAGAAACAATATATCAGAAAAGATGCAGAAGAAGTCTGATGCAAACAGTTGTCATGCCCCTTTACATTGTAGAGGGGGGAAGGTGATCTAGATACTAAACAAACTATAAATGACAATTGAAAAAAGATATATACATCATGGAACTGACGTATGAAAATTCAGTTTACCTCCTCTTGTAAATTTTCCAGGTTATCCCAGTAACCTTTTGGCTTTCGTTGTTTATAGGCAAGGGACAAGTCCATCAAGTCTGCAATCCTTCTGAATCCACCCATGCGTGTTATTGCCTTCTCTATATCCACTCTTCCGTGCAAGCGAAGCTGCTTTCTCATTGGCATAAACCCATCTTGACCGTACTTTGAAATAAATGCTGCAAGCTCTGATTTGAGGACCTCAACATCTCTTTGCAAACCAGGAACCTTTGGTCTTTGTCTTATAGTACACACAGCATTACCATTTGGAGAAGGTTCATTTTGCCCACTCTTGTCGTCATGCAAAGGATCACTATTTGATCCATTGTGCTCATCAGAATAATCACGTTGGTCATTCTTAATACCTACTCTGTCTTCAATGGCATCACGGATGGAACATAAATTTGATGGTAGATCTTCATAAATAACCTGAAATAGAGAGATCTGTATTGGTAGAATTCCAAGATCACATAAGTCACATTAAAATGAAAAAGCCCCTCCCCAGTAATGTAATTGAGATTCAATTTGTGGCAGAAGACCAAGAGAGGATGGCATGTAAACATTGTGGACAGTTAGGCATCAAGTTCAAGTGACCAACATGGGGAAGTGAAACTAAAATAATCAAGCATTTCAAAAGAATTGCTTCAACAATTTCAGATTACCTTCTGCCGAGAATGTGTTGGTGTCATTGATTTCGACATTTTAGTTGACAAAAAAAGCCTCATAACGAACAATAAAGAATTTTCATCAATTGGACCTGATGTTCACCCTGGTAGTACAATTACAGTATGTGAGCACATATAACAAATATAACCCATACCTCTTCCAAAATAGCTTCTGAGAGGAAGGTATCCTTGTGCATTCTTGATTCTACAACATACTTCAATAAAGTATGCTGATTTCCGAGCTGCTCTAGAAGCCATTTCCCCTTAAATGAGTCAAAGTCCCCTTCAACTTGCTCAAATTTGATTTCATGTTCAAAGTCTTCACACAAATCCAATACCACACGTGCATGAAGGACCATATACAGCAGGCCTTTGCACCCCTCCTGAAAGCAGACTTCACTATAATTCCAATCTTTAAACACTGAAGAAGATGCCACTAACGTATCATAGAACCTATATGAGAGATTGCTTGAAGACAAAAATACGAGTAAAGAAGGAAACTAGAACATTTTCTGTAACAGTTGAAACACAATTGTGACATATTATGCATCAGACCCAACATCTAGTGGCTTTGCATCTTATTGTTTACACATTTAACTTTTATATAGTTTTACTACCTGAGTTACTATACTAATGGCAATTTTATTTCCTTCTAACCAGATAATGAACAACAGCAATGAATTTACTTGCATAACCTCTAACATTGCCCCATAGGCAGGCTCTAAGTCTACACACAATATCTTCACAAGACATGAATGTTATTGATAACCTTCCTTTTGAAACTGTTGCAGCACTAATTAGCTTGAAAAGCCAATTAACAGTGATGCTGATTCAATAGATATTTTATCTAATAAAGAAAGCATGCAAGATTGCGAGGATGAGCAGTACCTAACTTTGTTAAGCATAACAATTCTTAGCAAATGAATGATAAAATTTAAAAGGCACTAACACGACCACTACTATGCAAGATATATGTCATACCTGTAAAACACGGACCTTGTTATTATCCCTTGATAGAATCTTACTGATTGCTAAATTAGGGACGATCCTGAAAGAAAAAAGCTTCTTTAGGTGTGAGGTAAAGAGAGAAAATAAAAAAAAAGGGCAAAATAACTTCACATTTAGTAGACTTATGCAAACTAGCAAGGAAACAGTGCACTCAACACTGATATCATATTCTGGAACAAAAGTTAGCCTAGAACATATATTAGTAGATAAACAGTGAAAGTAAAGAGATAAAGATCCTCACTCAGGTAATGCCTCATATGCAGTTAAAACATTCCAAACTTCTCGAACTGGTGCCTTGATGGTAATACTAGCCATGACACATCGATGGGCCCCTTCATTTTCCTTCATTCATACGGTTATTGGACAAACTAAGATATGAAACAATCTGTGATATGTATCATTGACTACCAGTTTATGTTAAATAACTTACCAAGAGACCGTCAAATCTACGGAGATGAATTTCGTCTACCATGCATTGGTTATCAAGTCTGCATGCTTTTCCATAAACACCCCATTTTGCATTAACCTCGGTTGAGGGTGCAGAAAGCGTAGCACCAGGAGGCTTATCATGGTCTTCCTTGAACTTGTTGGGGAGTGTCTCAATTTCAGATGCAGAACCAAACCTACCCAAGGAAGAAGCACACAAGGTCCTAAAGGTTGCACTCATGCCATTCATCTTCATTATTGTCTTCTGATTTTCTTCAAAATTTCTCTCAGCTCTACAGGCCACGGCTCGTAGGTTCACAGGAAGATCGGATCCGATAATCCTCTCAAGAAATATTGCTGGGAAGTTAAATCTGGGCACGACGGTTACTTCATATGATAAAGTTGCCATGGAAGATCTGTGAACCAATGAAATGGATCATATAACTACAGATTGATTATGTTATAGGTATGCTGATATACAGCATATACTTTTTAACAAATTATGTCCAAGAACAAAAAAAAGAGGAAAATGACAGTGGTCTTCAAAGATCTATATAAGCACACACTGATGCACCAAAACAATTCATATGATGCTTCCATAGGACCATGAATAAGCAGAGCTAGGACATTACAGCTTGTTGTTTCATCACTTACATGGACCATGTACAAGCAAAGCAAACATAGTCATAGTATTTGTTTATCTAGTCCCAAATGATAAAGTATAAGAAATTCACTCATCATACAGGCCATTAAAATTTAAAATACTTCAATGACTAGTTCTCGACTTGGTGGCAACTCTCTCATGCATTGGTGCAAAGGTCCCAGGAAGGTTACAGTGGTGGATAAGGAGCTTAGAATTGACGAATTGACCTTTGACTGACCAATTGGCAAGAAAAAAACATTATAGGTGATGGTTCAGCCATCTAATTTGCAGAAATGAAACGTAGCTAGCCATACACGCCCTGAAATGAATGTCTACAAGAATATCCAATCGAGGGCAAAAGTCATGTCCATGAAGCAGATGAAATCCACAGAGCCTAGTTCCAGTCTCTATATTATGGAGCAAAGATGATTTTAATAGTTCAACTGAATTAATGTCATTGTAAAAAATTTACTTGATATAACTAAGATAAAAATTGGATGTAAAGTCAATAATATCTGCAGCTTCACCAACTTATTCAAAGTTATAGGAAGTGGAATTACTAGTAAAGGAAAGGGTACTTAATCACCCTGCACAACTAATGCAAAATCAGATGAAAGCAATGTTAGTCAGACCTACCTTGGGCCAGCTTTTACAGTCCATTTTCCTTCAAACTTACTAAAATCCCCATCAACCATCGAGAAGTGAAGCTCACTCCCATTAGCCTAGACACAAAATCCGGTTATACTAGTTACATTGTTAGTTCAACAAGTAAAATTAGATCAAATATCAAGATGACAAAATTCAAATCAAGAGATTTTTCATCAACCACAGGAGCAAGAACCCTGATTTCATGCAGAAACACTACTGTAATTCTTTGCATCATGAACTATATAAGATGAGCCAACTGAGATAAGTATCCGGTGCAACCTTAAGGAAGTCTTTGCAAACACTCTAAATGATAGATAGAAAAGTAGAAAAATTGAAAGATGCAAGAAAGGCCAGAAACCAATATAAAGCAGCTTTGTCATTGAAACATGACTAAATGAAGAAGTAGAGAAAGTTCTAATGAGCAATAAATATGAAGACTGCTCGATCATGTTATTTCAGTGACTATAAGCAATCTCAACACATGTTACCAGTGTCTAACACAGCTTTTCTTACAGGAAAATAGATAGTCCGATGGGCAATGATAATTTAGTGCAAAGCTAACCACTCAAGATTGAAGAGATCTTTTTTCTCAACAATTTTTTTTTAAAATATTTGTAACCAACTAATGAATCTATTGATTTTAAGAAAATACAGAGAAAATTTTCATCAACCAGAACCAAGAATTACATCAGATAACTAGATAATATATGTTGGTACAGCCATTGATAATATGTTGATTCTTTTAATCTACCAACTTCCTCACATTCATGGTATGACCACTAATGCCCGATTCGACTTAGTTTGCAAATTTACCAAGAATTAAACACTAACAGAGTCCAATTGTAACACCTCCTTCAAGATCAATCCTTTAAAAAAATTTACTTAGGTCATGGAACAGTACAATCTTTGCTCGATTTTTCATAAAGTCGCATACCGAGTTTGGGAACTCCTGAAGGTCCAACACGACCCGAGCTTCGATGTGCCAATACAGCGCACGCTGCAACCCTCGCTGCTCCAACCATATCCTCCCCTTGTGTGGACAAGGGATTCGCCCACTAAACCCCAAAACGTAAGCACTCAGAGGGACAAGTACCAAAACAACAACTAGAGAAACATAAAACCAACAGGGATTACCTATAAACAAGATTGGGGACGAAATCGGCAAGTCGTTCATAATCGGTGAGGACGCTCCACACCGATTCCACGTCCGCACTGACGAGGATCCACGCCCGAACTCGCCTCTCGCGCCACGAGACCACGTCGACCTCGCAATGCACTTCCTCTGCTCCTCCTCCTACTCTTTCTCCTCTTCCAACCCCTTGCTCTTTCCTCTTCCACTGGTGAGCTCTATCCCTGTGGGGGTGGTTCTTGGGGCTCGGATCGGTTCCGGCGAGCGATCTGGAGGCAAAAACCCTGGGATCGGCAAGCGAGGTCGGCGGAGGTCGGAGGAACACTAGGTTTCTCCCGGCAGACAGGTGCGGCGAGGGAAGGCGGCCGAGACAGGCGGAGGCTCTCATGGGCAGAGCTCGGCCGTGTGGACTGTGCGTGCCGTTAACAACAATTCGATCCCATTAATAAACATATAAAGATATATATATATACATATTTATTCGTCCGTGATATTTTTTGTTTATTTGTTTTTGTTTTTGTGTTTTTTTGTTTTCTGTGGCTCTAAAGGAGCGTGGCGGGAATGGAAGCTTCAGAGCCACTCATGACACGTGAACGCCATATGCTTTGCTGCAACGTGGCGCGTTCCGAGCCATCAAGTCACTAGTATTTCGACAACGTTTACTACCTTGTGGGGCCCATAATTGCATCCGTAACCAAGGCCAGGGTGATCAAACGAGTAACGCATCCGTCCGTAGCAAAGTATTTTGAACTCGGATTCGGGTTCCCTGTATGGTCATTGGAACCGAATCGGGAGACGGTCGGGTCGAACCGCGGGTCACTGGTTGGACCGGTGAACCAACTAATTTGACCTTATGTTTGATTTAAGATACTTTAAAATTTTAATCTTATATATGTATTAAAAAATAATCTTAAAGATAAATCAAAGCCAGATTTTTTTAATATAAAATAAGATTAAAAAGAAAAAATAACAATCAATGTTGTAAATATAAAATCTTTATCCAAAGAACAAACAATAATATTTAAAAATTAATTATATTATTTCAACCTAAAACAAAAAGGGTTTTATTCAACATAGTAGTAATGATAATAAGAATATGCATGATCCTAATTTGAAATTGATATAAATAAATATTTTTCTAGATGGTATTCCAGTAACCTTGATTATCTTATAAAATCAGATCGATTTTGTTTGATTGGATCACTTAATTAAAGTATCCAAAATGTGATTGAACCATTTGGTTCATTCCAAATTTTTAACAAAATTAATCAAGTAAAATAGATAGGTCGGTAGCCCAATTTTTTTAATGTTTTTCGATCTAATCATTTGGCATTTGAATCCAATATGTATGATTTCAATCATACTAGCACAAGTTTTAACCAATCAATAATATATATATATATATATATATATATATATATGTTAGTTTTTGCTTTTGATAGATTCAGTATGTTTAATTTAAACCTAGAGGGATAGATATATAATCACTGCTTTCAAAAATATAATTTTATACTTTATTGACTACTATTTTAAGATTCATATATGAATTTTTTTTAATCAAATAATATGATTAGTCAAAGAACTAATATGGGTTGGATGGATGGACTTAGTTGAGCCAATTTAGTTTGACTAGAAGATCAAGTTTGTTTGGGCATCAACTACTAACCAAATGAAGCTAAAACTCTTTAGAGGATTATTTGATAGATATTATCTGAGGAGGAAGGTGGAGTATCTCTATTTGATAGAGTGATTATAAAAGACTAATATATAAGAGTATCAAAAGTAACATATAAGCTCACTTTTGTTACTAATATATAAGAGTATTATAAATGTGGTTACATGTTTAATTGGGTCAATGTTATCATCAATAGTCTCTAAGTTGGAGAGATAAAGTTACTAAGAACAACGTTAATTAAAATGAGTAAGATCCACATGATCGGTTCTTTCTCGAGTCAATTTTATTATAGTAGTTCATGCAAGATAAAACTCATCTAATCACTTAGCCTATCTCGAGTTGGTTATTAAGATACTTCTTCATTTCTTCATTTATTGTAGCAGTTCAGGACACATCCAATTACCTCGGTCTATCGCAATTTGGTTAGGGTTAAATAGGATAATTATCCGATTACTTGCATGATCAATCAGAGTTTTCTATGTGCTTACGACTAACTCTGATTGGGGACCAAAAATTATTTTACCACTATTGTATCAATTATGAGAGAAGATGGATAATATAGAGTATCATCTTATAAAGAATTTTAGAAGAATATTGACTTAATCAAAAATTCTATTATAAAAAGAATCTATGATTTGCTGAAAGAGGATAGAAGATAAAAGAATCTATGATTTGTTGAAAGAGGATAGAAGATTGAAGAAGTTTATTGCATTGAAGCTGTTCTCTTCCTATTTATATAATAAAGGATTTTCCTCAATAAAGTAGAGAGATTTTCTCGTACAGTTAGGGAAATCTTATCTGCTATCATGCTCCTACAAGATAGTGCTCATATCAATCGAGAGGCTTCATGCTTCATGCGGGAGTGGAACACCGGATTAGCGCACATATAGGTAGCTCCGACATTATTACAATATATTATTGAAGGAGAGGAACTAATATTGAGTTCCTTGAGCAAATTTGTGACCTAATTGAGTTCTGCAGTGGCAATGGCGATGACACGGTATTCAGCTTCAGTTGTAGACCGTGCGATTATCTTTTGCTTCTTAGAACTTCAACTGATTGGATTAACGCCAAGGAAGATAATATACCCCGATGTGGATGTTTGATCATCAAAGTTGCCTGCCCAATCGATATCAGCAAAGGCATGAAGATGACGTAGAGAGTGTTTACGAAGAAAGAGACCATGATTGAGGGTCCCCTTAAGATATCGCAGGACTCGTTTGACCGCAGACCAGTGTAGAGTAGACAGCCTCTATATAAACTATGATAATTTGTTGACTGCAACGGAGATGTCTGGATGGGTGAGAGCTAAGTACTATAAGGAGCTAATGACTTGTCGATATTGAGTGAGCTCCGTAGTAGAACTTCTATCAGATAATTTGAGGGAGCCACTAGTAGAGAGAGGAGTTATAACCGCATTTGTATCCTACATGTTTATTTTTTATAATAAATCTTGAATGTACTTTCTTTGTGAGAGAAAGAGACCGGAAGAAGTGAATGTAGCTTCTACGTCTAGAAAGTAGTTCAAGGGTCCTAGATCTTTAAGCGAGAATTGATCTACTAACTATTTAATGAACGTTTGGATTGCTATGGGATTGTTGTCTGTGACAATGATATCATCCACATATACCAAAATATATATTGTGTTACTATGATGTTGTCGTAGAAATAACGAGGTATCAGATTTAGAGTTGAGAAAGCCAATTGAAGTCAGAAAAGAGCCAAGTTCTGTGTACCAAGCTCTTGGAGCCTGACAAAGTCCATAAATAGCTTTTTGCAGTTTGCAAACATGCCTTGGGTACTGAGAATGAGTGAAACCAGGAGGTTGTTGCATAAAAATAGATTCAGTTAGAGTCCCTTGTAAAAAAGAATTATTAACATCTAATTGTCGTAATTGCCAGCCCTTAATGGTGGCCAAACTCAGGATAAGTCAGATTGTAGTCGGCTTGACAATGAAATTAAATATCTCAGTGAAATCAACTCTAGGTCTTTGATGAAAACTCTTTGGCAACGAGGCGTGCCTTATATCAGGCAACATAGCCATTTGGGTTCTACTTAATTCAAAAGACCCACTTATACCCGATGATATTTTATGTATGATGAAAGGGTATTAGATCCCATGTTGAGTTATGGAGGAGGACATTATATTCATCACATATGGCGGTACGCCAATGTAGAGATTTTTGGGCTTGAGTGAAGGTTGTGGGTTCAACGATGGTGGATGAGGAATCCATGATAGCATGGAGGTCAAGGACTTGACGTGATTTGAAAATACTACTCTTAGAGTATGTGATTATAGGATGGTTGGAGACTATGGGATCGTGAGATTGTGTTGTTGGAATAAGTGGTTGAGAGTCATTGACATAGGTCGAGTCAGGTGGAGGTACGTTAGTATAACTTGACCGAGAAGGAGGTAAAGATAACGATTGTGTTTCTGAACTAATTACCCTAACATTTGAAGAAGAAAGAAGTGGAGTAGGAATGGAGGGAATGGGCAATTGCTGAACTGGAGGAGTGATATAGTGTGGATCATGAGAGGAGGAACTAGACGATGTCATGGGAGGCTCGTCCGGTTGGATCGGAGGTATACGCCAATGAGGAATGGTTAATGAAGTGGTCTGTATGGTATGATTGGTATGAGTTTGGAAAGGAAAGATAGACTCAATAAAAATAACGTGACGTGATATAAAGACTTTATGAGTGTGGAGATTATAACAACGGAAAGCATTATGTTCAAGAGAGTAACCAATAAAAATGCAAGGATTAGATCGTGATGTTAACTTATGAGAGGCATATGAACGTAACCATGGATAACATAGACAACCGAATACTCTGAGTTTACGAAGGTTTGGGGTTTTGTGAAATAGTGTGTCAAAAGGGGACTGGTATTGTAGGACTAGCATAGGCATTCTATTAATAAGATAGACGGTTGAAAGGCTGCTATCCAAATGTTTGAAGGCATGGAGGCCTGATGGAGAAGTGTGAGCCTAATTTCTACTATATGCCAAAGTTTACGTTCGGCGAAGCCAACAAGTTGAGGAGTATACAGGGGATACTTGAGGTGTTTGATACCACAAGCTGAGAGATAGGATGCCAGGGCTTGATATTCATCGCCAGCGTAAACCGTTTTGATTATAGACTGAAAGTGGTTTTCGACCAACTTTCGAAAAGTGGGAAAGATGGTCGAAACGTTAGATTTATGGTGAAGAGGATAGAACCATGTATATTTAGTGAAGTGATCTACAAAAATGACATAAAATCTGAATTTATCAAAAGACAGGATTGGGGCAGGGCCCCAAACATCTATATAAATAATTTCAAATGGTTTAGAGGAGGAAATGGAAGATGAGCCAAAGGGTTATCGATGACTTTTATTACTAAGACATGCATCACAATGCGTTATAGAACTATGCGATTTAAAAATAGGAAGAGAGGAATGAGAAAGTAATTTCTGCTGAAAAAAGGATGAGGGATGACCAAGACGATGATGTCACACATCAACTGGGGCAACAACGGAAGAATGAACAGTGGGTTGGGTAATTTATGGAGTTGACAGCCATTCGTAGATGTTGCCTCTATTCGGGCCCTGGACCAAGGATGCCCTCGTGCTCAAGTCCTTAACAAGAAAGGAATCAGGAAAGAATTCAATTGAAATATTTTTTATGTTTGCAAAATTAAGAAACAGAAATGAGGTTGTGTTTAATATGAGAAGCACATAAAACATCATTGAGTGTAAATATGGTAGTATCAGAAGTAAGCGTTGTGGAACAAGTATAAGTTATAGGAAGTCCTTTACCATCACCAATGATGACATCTTCATCGTCGCCATAGGTGTTGTGAAAGACAAATTCTGAAGATCAGCGGTGATGTGATAGGAGGCACCAGAGTTGATAATCCAATTGAGCTAGCTAGTCGTCGGAGCAGTTAGGAGATTTGCCTGAGGCCAATGGGACGGAGTAGGAAGGCAGGCTCGAGACCGATAAACTTTAGCGGAGTGTCTGATTTTATCACACAATTGGCAGACGACCCGTCTTTGGTGGCTTGGTGGGGCATGATGCTAAGACGGACAATTATTGGAGTTGCCACTTTACGAGAAGTTATGATTAGGAGGATAAGGGGGGTTTCGCATGAAATCCATAGGATCAAGATATGTATTGGCCAAACCTTTGGAGGTATTCGGAGGGTACCGAGTGCCCTTCCTCTTAGACTTATGACTGACTTGAGTTGTAATAGTCGGTCCAGGCAGTTTATGCTAGTCATATGTGCCCAGCAAGCTAATCACGTGAGTGATGGCACGTGTGACTTGATACATAATCTTTTTGTTTATTATATTTTGGCGTATATCACTTTATAATAATTGCATATGTGCATATATATATATATTGTGATGTCCTTGGATTTGTGCAATGGGAATCGGATCGTGATGAGATCACGATAATGAGATCGATTCACCTTTAAACACACATCCTAAATAATCCCGGTCATAGGTTACTCGAGAGGGACATCGTGATAACCGGATAGACTGGTGTGCTGTATACCCGTCCATATGATGGATGCAGCTGGTCTCATAGTTGCTCGTATAGGGACACTAGGGATACAGTACAGGTGCTCATTGGAGAATGAGTTCACTGATTGATCCGCTTACGGAATGCTGGATGGTTGATGATGCTTTATTGTCAGACAGCGATTCCGTAGTCCTAGTGGTGTATCTGGTCCTTAGACTTGAGATACCAAGGATGTCCTGTATGAGTGCTCCACTCTTTGATACCAGACTTATAGGTTTGGCTGTCCCCAGATCTAGTACAGCTGGTCATTGGGAGTGGTAGTTGACCTTACGAGGGCTATTGAGTGTCAATAGAGGATCATCCACTCTCGGCGTCATGAGAGGAATATCCTATGTGTTCTTGCTCAGACAAATCCCTGGCCAGGGTCATTCGGGTTGAGAGAGAAAGAGTTCTCCGAGAGAATCCGATTAGAGCGAGACTCGAGTAGAAACCGTATGGGTCTGACAGCACCATGCTCGATATACGGTCTCTGGGATATTATATGGATGAGGGACTATAGGTACATGGTAACTGAGGACAGACAGGTCCAATGGATTGGATTCCCCTGTATCGTCTGGGGACTACGGCGTAGTGGCCTAGTACGTCCGTAGTCGATGAGTCAAGTGAATTATTACAGAGATAATAATTCACTCAGTCAGAAGGAGTTTTGACAGGTATGACTCATGGCCAGCTCGATATTGGGCCTAGAGGGTCACACACATATGGTAGGCATTGCGATGAGTGGAGGTTCGGATATGAGATATCCGACGGAGCCCTTGTCTTATTGGATGCAGATCCAATACCCACTAGGGAAGGACCCATTAGGGTTTGACACGGGATCTCTATAAATAGGAGGGATTCACAGCCTCATAGGCTAGAGTCTTTGCTTGCCTTTCCTATTCTCCTCTCCCTCTCCACCTCAGAGTAGGCCTAGAGTTTTGAGGAGCGTCGTCGCAACCCTGCTGTGTGGATCACCGCTAGAGAGGAGGACGCTTGACCTCCTTCACCCTCTCCTAAGGATCTGCAAGGAAACAGGGATATACGATCTCCCTAGGTAACATAATCTCTATACGCAGTTTTGTGTTTTGCGGATTTTTGCGCACCAATCTTCGCACGACGACGAACATCTTTTTGGGAATCGGGGATTTTTGTTTTCTTGTTCTTCCGCTGCGCATATGATGTTGCCCCCCAATGATTTCCCAACAGTTTATCCTCATGCTTCAAATACATCTCATAATCAATCAACTTGTCATATAGTTCTTCAAATGATACTGGCATATCGCATGCCCGAATTGCAGCAGCCAACTCCTTGTATTCGTCTCCGAGACCATTAAGGGTATGAATGATGATCTCATCATCACATAGGGAATGACCTATCAAAGCCAAATCATCGATGATAACTTTGATATTTTGTAGATAATCAATTATAATACTTCCCTCTTGTTTTATCACCATTAGCTTGGACAAAAAACTGAGCTTGCGAGTACGCGAATGATTCGCCAAGGTAGTTTGCAGTTTAGACAATGCTTCGGCAGCAGTCCCACATGAGGATATTAATAGAGCGACGAATCCAGCAACTAAGGCTTGAATAACTTGGAGGATGAGACGATCTTGACGCAACCACAATTTGTGAGTCGGATTTGGTACTAGATTGGGTTCTCCGGGGATATTGATCATGGTTGGTGGACAACTGAAGGAGTCATCAATGTAGCCGAGCAAGTCATATCCAAATAAGAGATTAGAAAATTGAGCCTGCCAGAATGCATAGTTACCACCCTTTGATAACTTGAAAGGGAGTAACGTAGCAGCATTGATGGAGATAAGCCTTGTAGGAGAAGTACTATAAGTCCCTGCAGAAATAGTAATTGGAATATCAGAATAAGATAAGGAAGACATCCCAGACATTTTTTTTCTCTTTTTTTCATTTTTTTTGCTTTTTTTTTTTTTTTTGAAGAGTGATCTTTACAGAAAAGGAGGAGGGAGGGAGAAGGCTTGAGGGATCTCTTGCTTGTGGGAAGAGCAAGAGTAGATTACTGCTGCTGAGGAAGAGGTTGCAGCGATGCTCGAGGAAGCTACAATGATGCTACAACGATGATAGAGGAGGAAGCAGCAGTGATGTTGTAGCGAAGCTAGAGGAGGAGAAATCTGCAGCGATTAGAGGAAGAAATCTGCAGCGATTAGTGGAAGAAATCTACAATCGACGAAGAGGGTGATGCTGTCGGAGAGAGATATCGCGAGAACAATAGCACCCGAGAGAGATGCTACGAGAACAGCAGCACCCGAGAGAGAGCAAGCCATCTAGTGTGTTAGATGTTAGCTTTCTTTCTTTTCTCTAGGTAGTGGTAGCAGAAAGAAGAAAAGAGGGGGAGGAGGCAGGAAGAGTGAGAGACAAGAAGAAGGGACGAAGCGATGGATGGAAGTCGACCTTCCTCTTCCTCACTCTTCTTGATCTCCTCGCTCTGGATGAGGCCTTCCTCTTCCACGTTTGCGTCGGTAGAGATCGGCCAAGTGGAGATGGGACTGGCGAATGGGGAAGCGGGTCTGGTGGGGAAGCTGGTTCACTTCGTTAGTGCATTTCTACTGGAGGCACCAACAATGATGTCATGGACATAGTTTGCATTGATGTAGTCGATGATGCCTTGGAGATATCATTGTCTTCCGGAACTATCTCCGCATCTGCTCCTCTTGAAGACTATCAACAAAGATCACGTTGCTCTGATACCATGTTGAAAGAGGATAGAAGATATAGATTATGGAAGAAGTTGTATTGCATTGAAGTTGTTCTCTCCCTATTTATTCTCTCTCTATTTATAGAGGGAGGTTTTCCCTCAACAGATAAATTTCCTCAAATCAAAAGAGGTCACTGTATTGATATGTGTGTTGGGTTCAAATTTTCTATAATGTTCTTACGACCTCTTAATAACAAATTGATGTAATAAATTTTGATCATAAAATATGATATGATAAAACTGATTAGACTTTAATCAAGATTTATGATCTTCAATCAAAACGAATCTGCTTTTCTCTTTTTCTACATTTGCTTTCTTTTAGATGTTGTCATGTGATAATTTATTATATATATATAGAATATTTTCTAAACTAATTAAATTTATTTGGTTAATAAATTAATTAAATTACTCTTGCATCAACTCTGCATTAATAAATTAAATTCATTTCCAGTGTCATGAAACTTTATTTCTTTCTTCCCAAATGTGCCCAAAGTAAAAAAACATAAACTATATCACCAAATGCTGATATAAGAGACTCATCCTTTTTTTGACTAGTCAAAGCAAGCATCACTTATGTTGTCAGAGTTTTTCACGTTAATCATTGATAATTCCTTTGAAGGTCACTATAGATCGAAACGATAATTGCTTGCTTGCTTTCTCTCTCTCAACAATCCTCTCAAGGTAACTATGATTGAGATTGGATGATAAATTTTTGTTTATATTTCTCCATCGATAATCCTCTTGAATAAATGATGGTGGAGATCTCCGATAAATCCTTCTCTATTTTTTTCTTTCCCAATAATTTTCCTGAGATGGATGACGGCAAGTTATTCCACAACAACAATCTTGTCTTTCTAATTCTATTATTTTTTAGTTAGGAGAAGCTTAACAATACCCTCCATAAATTAGAGGAGTCCAGGGTTTACATTATTGAGCTAACAGCCCATATTTAGCCCGAGGTGGGCTTATCAGCCCATAGCTCACCCTCTCTTAACCTAATCCTAATTTATATTAGGGGAGGGTGTGGTGGTTATAAAAAGATACAGAAATAGACAACAAAGAGGTAGTTTTTGACAGCTCACCCTCTCTTAGCCTAACCTTAATTTATATTAGGGGGGAATTAGGGAGGATTTAGATATTGTGCACAGTGATATAATCCTTGTATCCCAGTTATTCTCTTGTTATTCTTGCTAGGGTTTTGGACAAAAGATTGAGATTTATATATCATTGTTATTATAGTAGATTATCTCTAGTTTGCCTCGTAGTTTTTACCCTTCACATTGAAGGAGTTTTCCATGTATATCTTGGTATTCTATTTGATAGTGGTTCCATTTAATTCCGCTATGTGTTATAGCCTGCTAGTATTTATTCATGTACAAATTTTTTTTTTTATATATCTCATCATACATGAACCTCTATTTTGAGGAGTTATTATTTTCTAATAAATTTGAGGAATCGAAAAATATTTCTTAAAATCTACTAGGAATGATAGTAAGATATCGAACATAATAATCTCCAAATTATGGAAACAAGTCAAAGTAGTTATCACTTGTGTTCTCGATGCATTTTCACGTTA
Organism: Musa acuminata AAA Group; assembly: GCF_036884655.1. Lineage (NCBI taxonomy): Eukaryota > Viridiplantae > Streptophyta > Magnoliopsida > Zingiberales > Musaceae > Musa > Musa acuminata. The sequence continues at coordinate 14,217,013 of NC_088354.1, forward strand.
ATCATTGTTAATTCCTCTAAAGGTCACTACAATATTGGATTCGTGCATGCACTTTGTGCTTATTGCCAAATTTTTTATTCTATTTAGATTCCGGCAGAACAATTTCCATAATTTGTATAGACCTTAGTGTCAAAATGTCATGTCCAAAGTTCAAGTAGCTCAACCTTAAAATCTTTACTACAACTAAATCATGACTTATTCTCCTCTAGGTCTAGTTAACATCTACTCAAATAGAAGATTTTTTTTATAAAGAGTTGATGCAAAATGTTGAGAAGAACAAAGAGGATTCATTGAAATCGTCGAGAAAGAACAAGTTATATTCTTGATGACGAAGATCCAATCGATGAATCCTTGTTTATTCTTCTCCCTCCTGATCATCCTTTTGAGTTAATGACAATGATGAATCCCAACTTCCTTGATGAATGAATCCTCTCGAGTTGATGATAGTGAAGGTCAGATCAATGAATCCCTCTTTATTTTTCTTCCTCCCAATAATCCCCTCGAGATGGATGATGAGAAGTCATCCCTTACCAAATTGTAGGAGTCAAAGTTATAAAAAGGTTAAGAATACCCTACACAAATTGTAGGAGTCAAGTTTATATCAACCTACCTCCTGAGGAGTTAGTGTTTTTTGATAAATTGGAGGAAACAAAAAAAATATTTTTTAAAATCTACTAGGAAGGATAATCAAATGTCAAATATTATAATATTTGAATTACATAAGCAAGATTTTATCAAGGTAGTAGCTTTACAGAAGAAGTTGACAATAGGAGAATAATAATCTTGTTGTTAGATTTTTATAGTCAATGAGATATATAATATAACTAATTAGATTCCGTTGAAATATTTTAGCCAATAGAATAGAATAGAATTGCAAAGTATGATTCCATAATCTTGATGGGAGGAAATCTCCTAATATCTTATCTTAGACCTCTCGCCTATAAATAGACAAGACTTCTAGGGATTAAAGACACGCACAAACATACTAATATCTTATCTTAGACCTCTCGCCTATAAATAGATAAGACTTATAGAGATTAAAGACACGCACAGACGTACAAGACGGTACTTTGCAGATCAAACAGAAATATCTGAAAATCAAACAGAAATCTTTGAACAGTTGGCATCAAAATTTTAATCCTAGCATAAAGGTTATTTTCGTATTTTAATACAACATATTACATATTTTTATGCTTTCACTTATGTTTAACTATTACGATTAGATTTTATTTTTTGCTAAAAGAAAAAAAATAGCTTCCTAACAAGCTTTTGTTGAGATCTTACCCAACAGAAGCTCTAATATCAAATTTAATGCAGGGCAAGTAATAACAATTTTTTTTGATAATAAAGGAATAAAAAAAGAAATTTAAAAATAATTAAAAAAGATAATAGAAAAATAAATGGATAACTATATATCAATATCAAGGAGTTTATACTAACTAAACTATCTTTAAGTCTATAAGGGGTATGTCAAAGTTATTATATAAATCTCATGTTATTCTTACTATCATAACAATGTCATATATTTCTTTTATTTCTCATCACACAAAAAAAGATTTGACATATGTGTAAATCCCGTAATTGACGAGATCGATTCGATTGTGTTTCATCTTATAAATATGATTATGATTATATTGCACATAACAGACAGATAATAAAAATATAAGTTTCCTCCTTTTGTAATGAATTTTTAAATCAAAAGATAATTATGTTATTTTTGATGAAAACTAAATTAAGTATGTAATGGAATTATTTCTTTTACGTTTCAAGATCAACAAGGCTCCAATGACAAGTTGATGCGGGTCGGATTCAGCAACGACCGGATGTATCTCGATTCCGTAAGCGGGTCGGATCTCCGACATCGGGCCAAACCCAAAAGCCTAGTATAATTCAAAACATTAACCATACGACACGCGGCGTCACTCGCATCATTCACCCGAGAAAAGAATAAGCACATGGCGACTGGGTCCCACAAAGGATCACGTTTCTCGAGTAGCACGAATCACGGAGCGGTCGAAATAGTGTGTTTAACAAAACAATTCATGATCATACATTTCCCCCCACCAAAAGCACTATAAACTCACCCCCTTTTTCTGTTCTGATACTGCGCTCTGCTCTGCTCTGCTCCTCTTTTCCTCTTCTCTTTTCCAGCGAAACGGTTGGGCTTTACTGAAGAAGGGGGTATGAATAAAACAATTAAATATAATTCTCTTTTCCCTCCCCACACACACACACACTCATTTATTCCCCTCTATGGCTTCTCTCGATCCAAACCCTAACCCGAAGTAGAAATCCTATACAGGGAGCGCGAGGAGCGGGGCGAGGGGCAGCGACTCCGGCCCTCCCATGGAGGAGCGGTTCCCGTCCTCGCGGGAGAACCCGAGGGCCGCGGGGCCGACGTCGCAGCGGCCTGTGGCGCCCTCGATCACGGAGCGGTTCGGCGCCATGCTCCGGGATCGGGAGGAGAAACTCAGGGAGGCCACCGGCGAGGAGACGGTCCTCACCGCCGATGACATAGTCCGGTGCTACGAGGACGTCCTCTCCGAGCTCACCTTCAACTCGAAGCCCGTCATCACGGATCTCACCATCATCGCCGGCCAGCATATCCGGTACGCGGAGGAGGTCGCGGACGCCATTTGCACGCGGATCCTTGAGGTGGGATTTTTCATGTCACGTCGGTTTCGACCTCGGATGCCGCTCCTTGAGTTCTTGTAGACGGTTGATCTGATTGGGTTGTGTGTATTGAAGAAAATTTGGGTTCCGGTCAGGTGGGAGAAGGAATAAAAGGTTACTCCTTGATGGGAAACTTGTGGTCAATTCGAGTTTGTTGGCTTGTTTGTTGCGTAGCATTGCAAGCATCTCGTTTGCTATATTTTATTTTAGCATGATGTTCAATGTAACCCTAACTCCAAGATCTTTACTTTTAGTCTTTCGTGCATGCATATGATTGGCCGAGGTTGATGTGACTTCCGTACACGCTTATATCCACTAAAGCGAGATTTTCTATACAATCAATTTAGGACTCCTGTGGTGATGATAGGAAATGAAAATGGGTCCTGTTTCACCTTTAATTAAACTGGGAACAAGCCCTTTGAGCAGGCTTATATATTGCTTGACGTAGGATTCTTTATGAAAAATAATCTTTAATTAACATGGATTCCGTAGTTGGTTCTTGTTATGGAAGCTGAAATTGTATGGCTTAGACTGCTTTGCTGTTCTTCTTCCTAGAATCAGGGCAATCAGGCGAGTTGTATACTATTTTCTTTCTTTTCTCCCAGCTAAAATTAGAAGCTGTTCTCCATTATTCTCATTTTACTACATGTCTAAAAGGGTTTTATGCTTTATGGATTTGTGTTCAGGTAGCTGTGGATAAAAAATTGCCTTCTCTATACCTTATTGATAGTATTGTGAAGAACATAGGACATCATTATGTGAGAATTTTCGCTGCTCGGCTTCCTAAGGTGAGCATCATGGTGCATTTGGCATATCTTCATCCTCTACCACCATGTTCGTCTTAGACTTTTAGCGGATTTCTTGTAGCTTATATCAATCGAAAGAGGGTTATGTTTATCGTGCTGTTAAGTGTTAGGAAATATCTTTGCTGTCTTACTGCAGTTTTCCATGCATTGGTTTAATGGCACACAGTCTGCTATATTTTCTTAATCGATTGTATTCTGAAACTTGCATTTCTTATTCTGTTAAATGATGATCAGAAACAATAAATCTCATTTTGTTTCTCTTTGGCCCTCTTTTGTTGGTGTTTATTAAAGGTTTTTTGTGAAGCATACAATCAAGTCCATCCTACCCAGTATTCTTCTATGCGTCACCTCTTTGGGACCTGGTCACAAGTCTTCCCCAGTAAAATACTTAAAAAGATTGAGGATGAACTTCGATTTTCTCCATCTGAGAGTAAGAGATCATCAGGGATCACAAGTACCAGGCAATCAAAACCTCCATCTCCTCATCACTCTCGTGGTATTCATGTAAATCCAAAGTACTTGGAAGCACGACATCAATTTGAACAATCTGCTGTGGTAAGATCCAAATATCCAATTACTGTTATGCAAATGCAAGCTCAGTGTCATGATTAAAGAGGTAGACAATCTTGACATTTTTCAATCCTTCGATGCATGTTTCCTCCTCTTTGAAGCTTAATGACACAGACACATTCAGTGGACCCATGCAATAATGTGCAGGAGTCTGATTATGAATTGTAATGTTTGGAGGGACTTGCTTCAGAGAACCTTGAAGCATGGTCTGATTCTACTTTAAAAATTTTCTGTGCACTTCTAATTTTTTTACTTAATGCTTTTTCATGTCTCTAATAAATGTGGAAACATTCTAAAATGACTGTTTTAATCTTAGCTGGAGGCTTGCTAACCAAGATTTATGATGATCTTCAATTATTCATTATGCAGAAGTTTGACAATTATATTAATGTAACATATGTTTTCTCCCTCTGTTGAAACAATGTTCCATTATTTGGCCGGTTACACTGTACTGCAAAAGGGAACATAGTTAAAACATAAGAGATAAAATTGTTGGAGTATTGACAAATGACCAGCTTGAACTGGTATTCTGCAAAAATTTGGGAAATTTCACATTTACTTATTGTCAGCATTATGGTTCAGATTATAGGATTGGTTAAGATTTATACTGGCAATTCAAAGATTCTTTGAACTTTGCCAATCTTTTTATTTGTGTCTAATCTCACCATTCTTTTTGCAAGCTTTTGTGACTTGTTTTTCTTACTTCTACCCTATTTTCTTGGATATTGCCTTCTCTCTTGCTCTCTCTCTCTCTCTACATACACACACACACACACACATATATATACTTACATATGTATATAAAGTATCATGGATTTGAATTGCATAAATAATCTCTCCAGATAAAGTTTTGGTATATTTGACCATACCTAAATCCAACCTTCTTGCTTTTGCTCTGTTCTTGATTCATTTTATTTTTTATCAATTTATTACCTATGTGCTGGAGTAGGGAAAACAATATTCTATTTTATGTGTCAGCATGTAAGGATATTGCTTTGTGTAGAGCTCAATGGGGGAAAAGGGACCTATGTAGCTTGCTATAAATAGTTGGGACATTACAGCTTGATGTTGGTGTTGATGGCAACATATGGTGTTTACGAGGTGGATAAAGCTTTCAACCAAATGAATATAAAATAGTTATGATGGTGGTGTAAGAACGAATCAAATGCTTATTAACCGGATGAGAATATGAAGTTTGAGGATTTCATGCCACTATACAAAAAAAAAACTTTCCTGGGTAACTCTCTTGGGTCTTAGCATGAGACAAACTTAAGTACTTTGCTGGACCACTCTGGTCCAATATACTTCTTCTACACCTCTTCTCTTCCTATACTTGTCCTCCTCCTCTTCCTCCTTGTGCCTTCCTCCCATTATCATTCTCCTCCGTCTACTCTTCTACTTGTGCTGTTTCCACTCCTAATCTACTTCATTGTTTTAAACCTAAACCATAAACTAGTTCAAATTTTGAACTGATTTGATGCAATTTTTAAGAGGCTGTTCAATTATGCTATGAATTGCACCAGTATGCCACCTTTTATGGTCTTGGCTTTATACTGGAAGATTTGATTCTTGAATGGAGGACTCTGAAAGAGACTAACTTTTGATTTCTTTTCCAGTTTTCCCCAAACTGGGGCTCTTATTCTGAAATCCCAATTTTGTTTTATAAATTTTCTAGTCCAGATTGTATTAACCAAATGTGGTCAAAAGCACCTCCATGACTGTGTGCTGTAAGCCTGTGACACTGACAACAAGCTTGTACAAAGAGAACAGAGAGCAGTGGTAATTGGACATCTGATGGTCATTGCTAGTTGTTCTAATTTAATCTAAATGTCTCTTTGTTGTTTCCTTTTCTCTGTGCATAATAGAGTCATATTACTTCTCTTTGCAGGGTATACCACATACAAGTGTTTCTTCTAGTTTACACGTTTATGAGCAGAAACCCTCCAAACAGTACAGTGAATCTGATTTTGATCTACCTGAATTGCTACCCCAGGACCTTGGGACATCGGGGGCAGGTCCACCTCAAACTGCAATGGTGCATGCGTCCTCAGCGATTGGAGCAGGAGGGTCAATGCCTCATTTGAAGAACAAGATATCACTGTCATCATCTCCTCCAAGAATTGGTGTGAGAAGGCATGTTTCACCACCTAATATGAGATTTTATAATGGTATTTCTGCTAGGAAGATTGGTGGAATGGCTTCTCCATCTCATTCTGGATTTGTGTATGGACCTGGCAGAGTTAGTGGTCCTAATAGTCGGGCTGACAGGAGCAGGCCATCCAATGAAGATCCTTATCATGTAGAAGTGTCCATGCAGCACAACCATAAATATGGATATGGCAAACAGCATCCAAGAGACTTGATTGATGCATATGGAAATCCTAGAGGAAGAGTTTCTTCCTATGAGAAGTTTCCAAAGGTTCAACGTCTTGATGTGAATGGCATAGCCAGTGAAGCAGCCACCAGAAAATGGAAGAACTCCGATGAAGAGGAGTATGTCTGGGAGAGTATGAGTCCAACTTTAGCTGATCAGAGCAGAAGGAATAGCCTGCCACCATTTGGACCTAGTTCTGGAAGCATTAGCAACCGAACTGGTATATCCATATCTAATCCTGCAATGCTGGAAACAGATTTTCAAAGGCACAGTTGGCCTGTCCAAACCCAGGTTCGTGCAGCCGATGATTCCTCTTTTATTGTTGATGATAGGATTACTTGCCATTGGGGTATTGACCGTAGCATTATTTTCCTTGTCTACTTTCTGTTGCCACTTTAGATTATGGATAAGTCTATATTATAACTCATATCTAATGCTGCCTCTTCTAGTAGTTCAAAGTTCTAGTACTAGTTATACGTGAAGAATGACTATTAAATGTCTTTTAGATGATCTTTTGGCATGTTCAAAATGTTTAAATAAGTTGCCTTTTAGATGAAACAGCATTTGGCTGCAACTGTTTCACCACAATTTGTTTTTGGTTACCTTTTTTATTTTGATCTAGGACCAAAGCCAGTTTCTATGTAAATTTTTGCACAATCATCTATGCAGATTGGCATATTGGTAGCAACCCATAAACCACTGATATGGACCAGGAGGGATCAACAACATCTCAGCACTTTGCTAACCCACCATTTTTTTTTGTTTATAAGAAAAGATCCAAATACTTATTCCTTGATAATTAGATTTTGTTAAACATTGTCTATCCCATTTTGAATATTTAGGAACTGCTGAAACTAACCTGAAATAGTTGACATCACTGATGGTGTGAAAACAGAAACTTGTCTCTTTGCATGAATTTTTTTCATTTGTTCTTTTCCTTGGGAAATGTGATTGCACAATCAAAGTTTACTAGAAATCTGATTACAAAGGAACCTGGCATGCCCTTTTTTCCTTTTCTTTTTTTCCTGCATTGAAATATCTAGTTTTTTTTTTAACACTAGTCCTTTGAAGCTAAGCCTCTTACTAAGTTCATAAAAACCATAAATAAACAAGTATTAATTGATAGTTGGGATTGTACGTGTTGCAGTCTCATCCTGGATCAATGATGAAGTATCTGGATGGTACAACAAGTCAGACTGGGTCCCCCCCTCACCATCAGAAGTCGAACCGTACTCAAGATTCTGGAAAGTTTAGTTGTCTGTTCCCACAGTCTACGCGGCAGAGCCTTAGCCCAAGATCACGTAGCACGGCTCTTGCATTAGGGGGAGTGGCACCTTCTATTGGTCAGAAACTCCCTGTAGCACATGATAGCTTGCCTGACATAGAACTACCACTCCGGAGCTTATCAAATGCTCATGATGATCCTTTGAAAATAAACACAGCCGTGATAGATAGGCAATCAACACTAAGACCATATTCACCTCCTCAAGATATGTTGCCTTCTGCTCATAAATCTCAGTCACTGCCTTTTCTCTCCATACCTCCAAATCAAAAGCTGGTCAATGGTCAACTTGATATTTCTGAACCTAATAAGTTGCTAATGAACCAAGGAGCCGACCCACGTATATTTGTGCCTGAGAAGCAATATGATATTGTTGATAAGTATAGTTCAGAGTCAGTTAAATTTCTCCATTTTCCCTACCAACCTCCTAGTAACACGCATCTGAATCAGCAAAGTCAGGTACAAGGAATTTCTATGCCAATGCGGACTCCAGAGACTTATTATGGGAGTATTCTCCCACCTGCAACAGCCCTGGTTTCATCTTATTTAATGGGCCAGCCTGTAAAGCACTTGCAAACATTAGGAACTGGGGTTTCTGTGGTTTCTGTTTTGCCATGTTCTTCATTTGCCACACCTTCTGTTACAGTGCACAGAACAATTGATACATCATTACATTTACATGGTAGCCTTTTGCCACCTTTGCCTCCTGGACCACGTCCTGCCTCATCACAAATGGGACCTACCCCTCAAACTATGAGTTCCTCAATATCTAGCTCTCCTGCAAGTGCTTATTCAGGCCTTATTGGTAGTCTCATGGAACAAGGGTTGATATCATTGAAGCCATCTGTCCAAAGCCAGGTACATCAATATTTCTTATGTTGCAATCTTTGCCTCAAATGATGTTTCTTTATTGAAGCATGTGCTGTAATTTTACAGGAAACTTTGGGAATTGAATTTGATATTGAACTTCTTAAGGTGAGGCATGAGTCTGCAATTAATGCTTTGTATGATGACCTTCCAAGGAAATGTGCAACTTGTGGCCTACGTTTCAAGGGCCAAGAAGAGCACAGTAGTCACATGGATTGGCATGTAACGAAAAACCGGATATCAAAGAACCGTAAACAAAAGCCCTCTCGCAAATGGTACGTGAGTGCAAAGGAATGGCTAAGTGGTGCAGAAATACTAGGAAACGATGTTGTTCCTGGGTTTTTGCCCACTGAATCAGTTTCAGAAAAAAAGGAAGACATAGAGGTGGCAGTTCCTGCAGACGAAAATCAAAATGTTTGTGCATTATGTGGGGAGCTTTTTGAGGATTTTTACAGTGATGAGACAGAGGAATGGATGTATAAGGGGGCAGTTTATTTGAATGCTCCAGATGGATATATTGAAGGTTTAGATAGGTCTCAGCTAGGTCCTATTGTCCATGCCAAGTGCAGGTCTGAGTCTAATGAATGTTCTGTACAAGCATGACGGTAAGCATATGTTGTTTTACACTGAGCACTGATAGTTATGATTTAAGATGCCATATTTGTAGTACTGGTTGGACATGAATACTGAAGGATGTTAAATCATGGCTGTCCATGTTGTATTGTTACTATGTGCCCAAATTCTGTTTCTGATTTAAGATGAATGTCAAAAAATTTGATATGAAGCCTGTAAATTCCAAGAACTCACACTAGTTCCATTGATAATTGTTTCTGAAATTTGATTACCTGTAATCATTTCTCTCATTGTGGATATGTCTTATCTATTCGCATGGTAAGTTGAAGGTTTTGTTAATTTTTCTAGAAGAAAGAACAAAGCATTTTCCAGTGTTTTACTTTCAATACATATTGTTTTCTTTTTTGCTTTGATTTTCTAGAGGTATTTGCCTTTTGTATGATGATCTTGTCCCCCTTAGTAGTTGTTTAGTTGGATGAATTTTGTTCTTGTAAAATATTTTAATTTGTTAGAACTCTTTAATTAAGTGGATTAGATGTGAACATCTGATGTAGTTATGTCAATTCCATCAAAATTGGGCCATCGATGGTTTCTTCTAGGGTTCCAATATATTGATGGGAGGCATTTGTAATATGCTTGATATTTATGATGAAGCAATATTGCAAAACATACCTACACTGATCACCAGCCTTCACTTGTGAGGTTTCAGATCCTGAACATTAACATATTACATTAGAGAAACATGTGATGTTTAAAACTCTATAGTACAGTAGTGAGTTTGGGACTAAATTATAGGTTTTCTTTGTCTTTTTCCTTGTGAAATTTAGAACTTGGACATTATATTCAACATCTATTTTAAAGGAATCTGGCTTAATCTTTTTTTTGTTATTAGACAAACAACTTTTTAAAATATTTCCACTATTTGTAGTGGTTATAATAACGAAGCAAGTGCATCAAATGATACATGTCAATTGCTAAAGCTCAATAAACTAGTGTTTGAATGAATTATGTTGTAAAAGATTTTGACGTTGAGAATGCTTGAACAACTTCTTCATGGTTGGGGGACACTGATTGTTCTGTCTCTAGTTTTGAGGGAGGTAGTTATGTAGCAGAGCCAATAATGAATATGACTATTCTTTATTTTGCAGAAGATTACCGTTGCTTGAATGGACTTGTTCAATTAGACCACCCAATGATATCCTTTTGGATAGTTCTGTCCTACAACTTCTCCGATTTTCTTTTGAGTAGCAGTGCCTATTTTAGTATTATGAATTAATAGGTCATATGTTATGTGGCTTGTTGAGGATCATCCCGCTATTGTGACACCATTCATTTCTTACTGTAAGCAGGGAAACTGACCCCAGATGTCATCGGCTCACCAAATTGCAGCATTAGGTTATGTAACCTGTAAATAACTTGGAAGAATTGAGGGCCACATGGTATGCAAAGCTTCATCTCTTTCCCATAATGGTCAAGCCAACCTACCATGGCATAATATTCATTACGGTACATGTAAATTTAGATCTGTGTACCGACTGTACCAAAGTCTATATGTTTAATCCATCTCTTCTTTTACTCTCTTGTGCTTTTACATTATATTATGAAAAGCTTCATTTGATGCTATGTCTAAAATTTTAGTGGTGTGGTGATGTGGTCTAGAGAGTAACATTTCTCTTCTCATAATTTGACTTTCTGTGTCATTATTTTCTTCTATTCCCCGTTTCTCTCTTTTTTTTCCTCTTGTACAGTGTTTTGCAGGGAGAGTAAAAAATTTTGAGTGTAGCAATTTACCTTTCACCGGTTGGTGGATGAGGATATGTAAGCATGGACAATGCCTCTGGAACTGTAGCAGCAGCGGCTATGGAACTATCCTTTCCTTCTTTTTTAAACAAAAAAGCCTGAATCTGACAACCTGAATTTGAAGTGTCATGATTTGTGGCTAAAGATATTGTATGTATTTATAAATCTCCACATCCCTGTCAAATCTTTGCATCTTAAATGCCTTGTCAAGTCTGTCTTTGGTGACAAATGCTTAGTTGTAATGGGAAGATCATTGTTCTACATCAATCAGACAGACTCTTTCTGTTACTATGTCAAAGTACGTGATGCATTAGTTTTTGTTCCACTAAAGGTTGTGGAGCTTCCTCGTTCATGTGCCTCTGTGATGGTTATTCTGTTACTGTGACAAGTGTTCTACATGGTCTTTGGCTGCTGCAATCTGGTAACAGTTTTGGTTTTTACCAATCTCATCTGTAAAGATTACTAGTCAGTAGTTTGCTCTATTGTTGCGCAGTTGAACTTTATGTTTCAGTAACTTGTGTGCAATGGGAAGATCGTTGTTCTGCATGAATCAGATAGATTGTTTCTGTAACTATTTCAAAGTACGTGATGCATTAATTTTTGTTTCACCAAAGGATGGTCAGCTTTCTGGTTCATGTACCTGTGTGATGGTTATTCTGTTAGCATGACAAGTGTTCTACATGGGCTTTGGCTGTGACAATCTGGGAACTGTTTTGTTTTGTTTTGTACCAGTCTCATCTCCGAGGATTACCATGCAGTAGTTTGCTCTATTGTTGCACAGTTTAACTTCATGTTTCAGTAACTTAATTATAGTTACATTTTGTTGCACTTGATCAGTGGTCATGTACACAAAATCGTACGGGGTCTATAGAAGGTTGATGTAGGTAACCTTATCTCAGATGATGTTCTCATGTCTTGAATGCTTAATACTCAAGACAAAGTTTGTTTACCTAATGATGGATCTGTTGCTGGTGTGCCTTTGTTTCAACTGTAAAGACTTTTTTCTAACTGTGATGACTATTTCAGGTTCTTCCAGCCACTTGCTCCCCCATGGGGAATGCTTGCTGGTGCGCCATTGTTTCAAGTCACTGTTCAAAATATTTCAGAGGATTTCCTGTGTGGCATTTCTTCCTCAACATCTTATCATCATTGACTTGGTATGTAGTTGTTCACATTGCATCTTTCTTGGCTTACTTGTCAGTGCCCTATTTATTCAACTGCAAGTAGCTCTCACACAATAAACAACTCATCACTATGTTGTCTCCTTGAACACTAAACTGCCTCAATAAAGGATCATTTGAATAGGACCATGGATCATGCTGTGTTGCTTTATTCATTCCACTGGCACCCGCAACGAATAATTATTAAGATGGTCTCTCGAGTCTAGAGTTGGCATGATAGAGTTTGATTCCTTTACTTCTTGTGGATTGGTTAAGATGATACCTAACATACTGTTTATTGTAGTTATTTAATAGCAAATTCTTCTGAAAAAAAGTCATCAAAATGTTGTTTGAAGTGTAACGATTGATCTTACTAAAGCTCCCATTTTGTTTCAATATATTGCTAAATGCAACTAGATTGCACCAACATTCCTCTTGCATCTAACATTGGAAGCAAACCTTGGTTCATGTAATGTTGTTAATGCATTGGAGCAGCATCAAGTTCATAATTTGGCCTTGTTGCTGATACATGGATTCAGTGGTCCTATGACAAATTTATGATTGAAGGTTTAATATATACCAACACCTCAATGACTTGATACAGCTTTTTTTAAGGATATTGGTAGAAGTTGCTACAGAATCTACTTGATTCCTTTTCCAGTCTCTCACAGAATTTTATCAGATCACTGTTTATGTATACATTTTAATCACGTTATCTGTCTCTTGACAAGATGGATAATGTGAAATCACTGTATTTTGTATGTTAAATATGGATTTTGATTTTATAAACAAAATGTTATAAGTGGCATAATGAGCAAGAGACAAGTCTTTCTGATAATTAAGATGAGAAAGATTTTAATGAAGAAACAGAGAAGACTTACCTGATTAGTATAATCCATTCACATTATCTAGTCTATGGTAAAGACATCTGAAGCGATCCAGTTAAAAGGAGGAAAAAGTTATTTTTAGTCAAGAGTTCTTTTCTTGAGGCAAGATTTTTAAGTAGCATTAGGAACTCAAAATACTACTATTCTTAAAAAGATTCAAAATACTACTATACACACACACACACACACATTACTGACCTTTTCTTCTGCATGTCTTTCCCACCATCCATCATTTGCATATCCACAATCAAGAAGAGTTCTACATCTCATGAGAGACTGCAAGATGTCTTCCAATGAGGTGAAAAGATGTCTTCTTTATAATCTCATTGAGAAAAGATTGATAAGAAAAGGGAAAAGCTGTGGAACTTTGATGGAGTAGAGAGATGATGATTTTTGTTAATTACTTCTCACACATTATATTATGAATCTCCATGGGTTCATAGACACATATTAAAAGATTGCATTCACTGTCATATACCTCACTATAAAATTGGTGCATGCTGAGTGTCCAATTTTTTTCATGCATCTTTTATTGATATCCCTTCCCAATACCAGAGATAAAGAAAATTAAATTGAATTTATTTTTTTAACAAAGGTAAGCTTGTACTCTTGGTAGCTACTGAAACCAATTCTTTTGTTAGCTTCAGGATGTAAAACATTTGATGCACTTAAGAAACTCATCAATGCATATGGAATTCCTGTGGCTGTAGATCCTACAATAATAACACTCTTTTCTGGATTTCATCCAAAGAGAGAATTTGACAGAGGCTGTTCACAAGACAAACTAATGTTATTTCTTTGATAATCCCTAACACTATAATACTCTTTCAAACAATGCCAAAACCCTAAAACAAAATCATTAAAAAAATCAAAACACAATATGAATCCTTGACAAAAAGTGGTGTGGCATTAAACTTCAAAAATTAATTTAACATTACCAGAATCTAATATAGCTCAAAATAATCAGGTGTAAACCTCTAGTCTCAAAATAGATTAGCCAGTAATGCATTTTACAGTTGTTATTGTTGTTAGTGCATGTTTAGGGCTGCTGAATCTGCACCTCAACTCTACCCTCTTTCTTTTATCTTTAGCCTATGCAGTTTGTCACACTTGCCAATGGAGTTGAAGAGTGTGATGCGGTCTAAAAGCACTTCACCATAGTGGTAAGATATTTTCTGTTTTGTTGTCATTGGGAGAAGGCTTAGGTCTGGGAGCTCCTCATGCATGCCTTAAGAAGACAAACATGTAGCAGGTGCTTGAAGTAAAATAAAAATAAAAACAAAAAAAAACTGAGCACTTGATGTTTTCTCTTTTGGATTGTAAAGAAGAAAGCCTTATTTTCTTCAGAAAGGCCATACATACTATTTAGCTTTGAATAAGATGATTCTTTCCAATCTACCTCCTCAAAAACATGTGTCAGTATGAGCCAGGAAATTATTCTTGACATTCCTAACATTGTCCCATCTTTACTCCTATGTTTTTGAATGAGGCTTTATCTTGGCATTTGGAAGCCAATTCTCAGTCTTCATATAAGACTATGTTGCTCTTCCTTCATAGGGTAAGACCCACTGTAGTACATGTTGCCAATTGAATCATGGCTTTGATTCCTTTGGATAAAAACAACTTATGATTCATTCAGAAAAAGAATTAGGTTGCAGTAAAACGGGAACAATATAACATAACCTGGTGCTGGTGCCTGTAGAACAGTACAAACAAGCCCTAAATATACTTCTGATTCACCTAACTCTTGTCAGATGTGCAACACTTTTGCTGCCTTATTACTACTATATTTCGGTCATCACACCAAGTATTTGGTACGGTATGCATGTCATGAGGGTGATGTGTGATGAAAATTGAATCCAGTACATGAGATGCAAGCTCATCTGTGGTGTTTGTATGTGATGTGTGGCTATTTGTTGTATTAGAAGCTTGGTTTTAGTTTGGAAGAAAATTTATGTTGACCTATTAACTTAGGTTTAAGATTTTGAGTTATGTGTTTACACTCAATAAATATGATGGAGAGCCTAAGTTAGATATTATAATATTGCCACATCAAAAGTGGTTAATAATATGATTAACTTACAAGGATTTGATGGTTGATCTTTAGATTTAAATTTATTTACAAGAATTTGATGGGTGTTCTTTAGCTACATCAAAAGTGGCTAAAGAACTTGCTTGAAAAGCCTTAATTTTCACAAGAGATTTCATCAAGTCATTAAGAATGTGCATTTACATATACTGACTATTGAACTGATGTTAGAGACTGATTTGTACTACTGTGGATTTCACTCTGTTAAACTTCTCTTCTTTTAAGCTATCACAAACCCCAACTGCAGCCTTGACTTCATAAGCAGCATCAGAATGTGGCACCATTTGATGTGCTTGCTTCACACATTCTATCTGCTGCAGTCTTAGATATGTTGGTATGCATGTGCATAAAGAGATGGTGTTTTAAGCATGGATCTACTCATGCATGGATTCCACTCATCATACCTCAGCTTACTGATGTTGAACAGCTCTCTCCATCTTCACAAACAACTTGTGACCTCTGATCGCTAATTTCCTATAAAAGCCACTGAACTCCACCCCCCCGAAGCCCAAAAACTATAGCTCCTGTAAGCCATGAAGCTCTTCATGGCCTCTTCTGCGCATCTCCTCCTCTTCCTCAACGCATGTCTTCTCCTTCTTCCGCTTCTCCCCACCTCAGGCCAGAGATCCACCTACATCATCCACATGAACAGTTCCTCCATGCCCGCCTCTCAACCCACGCACCATGACTGGTACTCGACCATCCTGGAGAACATGTCGCTTGCCACCCCCAACTCCACCACCTCGGGCCGCCCTCAGCTCCTCCACACCTACCACCACGCCCTCACCGGTTTTGCCGCCACCCTGACTGCCGACGAGCTGCGAGCGATGGAAGACTCCTCCGGCTTCATCGCTGCCTACCCTGACCTGGAGATCAAGCTTCACACCACCCGCACACCTCAGTTCCTCTGCCTCAACCACGACACCGGAATCTGGCCGTCGTCATCCTACGGAGACGGCATCGTCATCGGCGTCATCGACTCCGGCGTCTGGTCCGAGAGCCCGAGCTTCAACGACGGCGGCATGAGCCCCGCTCCTCTCTGGTGGAACGGCACGTGCGATCTTGGCACCCGTTGCAACTGGAAGCTCATCGGGGCTCGATCCTTCAACGTAAGCTCGAGCACAGCCGATGGCGAGTCCGCGAGGGACAACGACGGTCACGGGACGCTCGTAGCCTCCGTCGCCGCCGGCGCCCCCGTCAGCGGCGCCTCCTTCTTCGGCTACGCCAACGGCACTGCCGTCGGGATGGCGCCGCGCGCGTGGATATCCGTGTACGAGGTCGCCGACGCTCGCACGTTGGTGGCATTCACCTGCAACGTGCTGGCGGCGATGGATGCGGCCATCGCCGACCGAGTCGACGTCATCTCTATCGCCATGGGCCTCACTGACCTCGTCCCGTTGTACGAGGACCCGTTCGCGATCGCCTCCTTCTCGGCCATGAAGAAGGGCATAATGGTGGTCTTCTCGGCTGGCAATGACGGACCGTGGAACTACACAGTCACCAACGCCTTCCCGTGGGCGATCACCGTAGGCGGGAACTCCGTCGATCGCAGATTCACCGGAACCCTCACCGTTTATGAAGACAGTTTCACCGGTGTGTCCTTGTATCCCCTGTCCAAACTGCTGGTTGACCTCCCGCTCGTCTACAACGCTACGATCTCGCACTGCAACTCATCCGAACTGATATCTCAAGCCGCCGCGGGAAAGATAGTCGTCTGCCACGGCCTCGGCGGCATCGGCAGTATGCTCTATCAGATTGCGGCGGTCAATGCGTCGGAGGCTGCCGCGGCTGTCTTCGTGACTGACGACGCTCTGTTTCTTGAAGACGGCGAGTTTGCTTGCCCTGCGATTGCTCTCGACTTGGATACCGGCGAAGTGCTTCTAAGATACTTGAGTTCTCTACCCTATCCAACAGCGTCGATGGAGTTCCAGGAGACGCAGGTGAGCGGATTCCTGGGACCGGTCATCGCCGCTCCGGCAATCGGGACCTATTCGTCGAGGGGGCCGTCGCTGATAAGTCCTGACGTCCTGAAACCGGACGTGGTGGCGCCCGGCACGAGAATCTTGGGTGCGTGGCCGACCAACAAGCCGGCGGCCACCGCCGGGGCGATGAGCCTGGCTAATCCATTCGCCGTGAAGACCGGGACGTCCTTCGCAAGCGCACACGTCGCTGGCATCGCTGCGCTTCTCCAAGCGGCGAATTACCACTCCTGGAGCCCCGCGGCGATCCGCTCGGCGATGATGACCACCGCACACCAGCTCGACAACACCGGTGATCCCATCAAGGATAGCGCGACGAACTCGGAGGCGACGCCGTTGGCCATAGGCGCCGGCCACGTCGACCCCAACAGAGCGTTGCACCCGGGCCTAGTGTACGACGCGGGAGAGGCGGACTACGTGAGCTTCCTCTGCAGCCAAGGGTTCAGCCAGGAGCAGATCATGGCCATCGTCGGCGTCGACAGCTACGACTGCTCGTCCCCGTCGCCCCATCTAAACTACCCTTCTTTCATCGCCTTCTTCCCCCCCCAGCCACTGTGGCCTGGACCGCAGTCCTTCATGAGGACGGTGACAAACGTCGACACGAAGCCGGCGGTTTACCGGGCATTCGTGCGGCAGCCAGTGGGCTTCACCGTCAGCGTCCAACCGGAGGAGTTGGTCTTCAACGCTACAATGGCCACTAACACCGCCAACTTTGTGCTGACGATCGTGCAGAATGAAGAGCCAGTGACCGTGGTGTCGAGCGGTTCCCTGACTTGGGTTCATGAGGAGTTTACGTACACAGTGAGGAGCCCCATAGTTGTGGTCGCTGAGAGAGCACCGGCGTTCCCCTGAAAGCTCAAGTCCCATGGCTTGCTTGCCACAACAACTACTACTACTACTGTTTACGTACTAAACGCTTAACTCTATATACGTTATGATCATTGCATGCATCAGTGATTAGTAGATGGTGTCTGGCCTTACACTGTTCTGTCAACTGGTTTGTTGACTGTCTTCTCCGTTGTTCTTCATCAAATTCTAAGCGATGAGCTGCATAAGCAAACTGACATCAGTATAGAGAATAAGAACCACAATCGGAACAATTTGAAGAGACCAAGAACAAATCTTATTTCACCTATCAATTGGCTGTACACATCGCACAAACTTCAAAGAGAGAGAGAGAGAGTCATTAGCTTGAATGGAACTCTTCAAGGTTACACCTCAAAAGAAGATTCAAGAAGGAATTCAAATAAATATTCACAAAGCAAACAATTCAAAAGAGAATTCTGATTCAAACAATCCTTTCCATTGACTATCTCAAATAGACTTTTTAAAAATGTATACATGATTTATTATGATTACGTAATCTCTTCTAAGAATTAGGTTGATTTTATTTTTTACTATTTATGCCTTGACATTGTCGTATATTTGAAATCCTAACTGCGACCTCGATCACGAAACACCGCTTTTGACTGGTTGAAAGGCCGCAAACTTTTCGGGTCCCACAATTAAAGCCAACAGTCGTTGTCTTTCTTGTGTTTCCTACCTCGGTCGCCACACCACGGGGGGAAAGAGCAAAGACCAAAGAGCGTTACGTTACGACCACGTCAGTTAACGGACCCCCAGTCGGCCTAACTCCGTCTTTGGAGTCAAAGTTGATGGCTGTTGACAGCGTCTCATCCGTCGTTCCGTGTGGGATACGTGTGAGGTCACCATCCGCCGAGTCCGTGAGCGGTAACGTTACAGCAGGGTCATCTTACGCATCCAAATCCCTATAAATTTCTCTCCTCGGCCTTCGACCACTCCATCCTCGCTCATCTTAACCCTCTCTCAAGGTCTAGGGATACCAACAAAGGCCGCTCAAGGTATCGCCTTGCTCTTTCCCTTATCCCATCTTTTCCTTTATTCGTCTTAATTTCGTGTTGTTCGTTTAGTTTCTGGGTTTGATTCGTCTACGGGGGCTTTCTTGATTCGTCACCTGCTATTTCTTTTGTTGAAGTATTAGGTTCCTTTGATCTCTACCGGCGTGATGCTCCTATATCAGGTTTACCGATACTTGACAGGATCTTACGTTTTGTTTTTCTTGTACATCTCTTGATCCCTACCGATGAAATTATGCGACGTGCTACGTTTGGGAGCTGACTAGGTCAAAAGATTGTGGATGTTGGTCTTCCTCTCTCCTGTTGGTGGAGATTATGATCGAATCATTAGGTTTCTGTACCACTTTGGTGATTGATTGTCGAATTATTTGATGATATGGTTTGTAGATCTCTCTATATGATTTCCCTCTTCTTTTTATCGATCTAGATTTCGGATTTCTTAGTTGTTAAAGGATCTTTCGTGTTGATGTTTTTAAGATCTGATGTTCGGTGTTGATTGGATAAAGAAAATTATAAACAAGCATCTTCTGTATGGATCTTTATGCGACCTGATGGTGGGTGTTAATTGGATCAAGAATACAAAATTTTGTCTTGATATGTTTGTATTATGCTCAGGGTTTGTCTCAGATCTAAACTTTTATTCGTGACAGATGTGGGGTTTGATCTGGTGACCTGGTTATTTTTGTTGGATATTTAGATTCTTTTAGGAAGTATTTAGTTTCTTTGTATTGCTCTTTTCTTTGTGCAATGGTATATATTTTTTTCCTACTCCTTTCCCTTTTGTCATCTGTTCATGATGCTTTGGCATTAGGTTGTGTTGTCTGTTTGGTTTTGTGGCTTTCAGCTCTTGTTCTGTATTGATAAGCTGGTTCCTTTGCTGCTTGTTTCAGATGCAAATCTTTGTCAAAACTCTCACTGGAAAGACGATCACCCTTGAGGTTGAATCCTCTGACACAATTGACAATGTCAAAGCCAAGATCCAGGATAAGGAGGGAATACCCCCGGACCAGCAAAGGTTGATATTTGCTGGCAAGCAACTTGAGGATGGCCGCACCCTTGCTGACTACAACATCCAAAAGGAGTCCACCCTCCACCTTGTACTCCGCCTCCGTGGTGGCATGCAAATCTTTGTCAAAACTCTCACCGGAAAGACCATCACCCTTGAGGTTGAGAGCTCGGACACCATAGACAATGTCAAGGCCAAGATCCAGGACAAGGAAGGCATTCCCCCAGATCAGCAAAGGCTCATCTTCGCTGGCAAGCAGCTCGAGGATGGCCGTACCTTGGCCGACTACAATATCCAGAAGGAGTCCACCCTCCACCTTGTGCTCCGTCTCCGTGGTGGCATGCAGATTTTTGTTAAGACACTTACCGGTAAGACCATCACCCTTGAGGTTGAGAGCTCGGACACCATAGACAATGTCAAGGCCAAGATCCAGGACAAGGAAGGCATTCCCCCGGATCAGCAAAGGCTCATCTTTGCTGGCAAGCAGCTCGAGGATGGCCGTACCTTGGCCGACTACAATATCCAGAAGGAGTCCACCCTCCACCTTGTGCTCCGTCTCCGTGGTGGCATGCAGATTTTTGTTAAGACACTTACCGGTAAGACCATCACCCTTGAGGTTGAGAGCTCGGACACCATAGACAATGTCAAGGCCAAGATCCAGGACAAGGAAGGCATTCCCCCAGATCAGCAAAGGCTCATCTTCGCTGGCAAGCAGCTCGAGGATGGCCGTACCTTGGCCGACTACAATATCCAGAAGGAGTCCACCCTCCACCTTGTGCTCCGTCTCCGTGGTGGCATGCAGATTTTTGTTAAGACACTTACCGGTAAGACCATCACCCTTGAGGTTGAGAGCTCGGACACCATAGACAATGTCAAGGCCAAGATCCAGGACAAGGAAGGCATTCCCCCAGATCAGCAAAGGCTCATCTTCGCTGGCAAGCAGCTCGAGGATGGCCGTACCTTGGCCGACTACAATATCCAGAAGGAGTCCACCCTCCACCTTGTGCTCCGTCTCCGTGGTGGCATGCAGATTTTTGTTAAGACACTTACTGGTAAGACCATTACCCTTGAGGTTGAGAGCTCGGACACCATAGACAATGTCAAGGCCAAGATCCAGGACAAGGAAGGCATTCCCCCAGATCAGCAAAGGCTCATCTTCGCTGGCAAGCAGCTCGAGGATGGCCGTACCTTGGCCGACTACAATATCCAGAAGGAGTCCACCCTCCATCTTGTGCTCCGGCTCCGTGGTGGCATGCAGATTTTTGTTAAAACACTTACCGGTAAGACCATCACCCTTGAGGTTGAGAGCTCGGACACTATCGACAATGTGAAGGCAAAGATACAGGACAAGGAGGGCATTCCTCCAGACCAGCAGAGGCTCATCTTTGCTGGCAAGCAATTGGAGGATGGCCGCACCTTGGCTGACTATAATATCCAGAAGGAATCTACCCTCCACTTGGTGCTGAGGCTCAGGGGAGGGATGCAAATTTTTGTGAAAACCCTCACCGGGAAGACCATCACTCTGGAGGTTGAGAGCTCGGACACTATCGACAATGTGAAGGCAAAGATACAGGACAAGGAGGGAATCCCACCAGACCAACAGAGGCTGATCTTTGCGGGTAAGCAGCTCGAGGATGGGCGCACACTGGCAGACTATAACATCCAGAAGGAATCCACTCTTCACCTGGTCCTTCGTCTCCGCGGTGGCCAGTGAACTTCCAGCATTTGCTGCTATTAGTGTGATGCTCCTCTAGTCTTCTGGTGTCTGATGTTTATGTTTGAAGTTTAGTACTAGTCGGTCCTGTATTTGGATGGTATGTTCTGATATGCTGGAGTATTGCATCTATAATTAATGGAATAAAAGGTGAACCTCACCACCTTGTGTTGAGGATTTATGATTATTATTACCATGGAAGTTTGAATGAATGCAGAATCTTTTTGTATGTTCATTCTTTGATAGAGCTGAATGGGGTTTCACCTCGAGAATGCCTGAGAATGACAGTTCAATTGAGCTTCGAATCCATGTTGGTTTCTCACATATTTTGATCATAGTGGATGTTAATTTGTATCAAAAGCCTCTTCCTACATCTACCAACTCTTTTGTTTCTTTTTGAAAGGTTAGAAAGTTAAAATGAATGGTCAGCCAGTAGTGTAGATTCTCTACTCTACTGAAATGTGCTGCTGCTGTTTATGCATGGAAGTTTGTATCCATCTTTCTAAGAGGAAGGAATGTATCATTTCTTGGTTGAAGGCAGCAGCTATGAGCATTTGCGAGCAGCCATCTTGCTGAAGCCCTACTCAAGTACTACTTCCCATCGAATGAATGAATGAATGACTGATAGTTCCATTTACCACTCTTCTTCCTAAAACGACTTCGACTCCGAACTGACTTTTTTGTTTTGGATTTTTCTTCATGAGGCATTTCAAGGACTGAAAGATGAGAAGAAGACCAAATTTGAAAGGAAGAGCTCTGGTTTCCCCACTGCAATGGATGCTGTGGGCATTACGTATGGACAAGTAAACAATGTTCACGATTTTAGACTTGTTCTTACTGGATCATGCAGTGTATATCATTTTTTATATATAAAAGCTTTCATGTCTCCGTTTCTGTTTTGTAAACCTAAAGGAATACGGTGCAATGTTCTGTAAAACTAATCACAAATGGTGAAGGTAGAATTTAATTTAGGACCTTATGATGGTCTAATAAAATCTTTATTAACTAAGATTACTAACTACCACCTTTCTATTGCTCAGACTCATGCAGCTCCGAAAAACCTTCTGTAAGCAGAAAAAACAAATGACCCTATTAGTTTCCTCCTTAAGAAGATATCAATTAGTTTAGTTAGTAAAGATGTTAATTGTTGAACCCTGTTCTCACCACATCATTTGCAACGACCAAAAGAATCTTGCACACTTGATAGATGAACATTGTTCACAAGAACTGAATTATGAGTTGGAGCAATTCTGATGACAGAGTAGAAGACAAACCATAGCATTCTTTCCACAATCCAGCAATGCATAACTAGACCCAATTACTATTTTCCGTCAACTCATAAGAACGATGTTCATCAAACCATGGGGAATAACAAAATCCCTATATATATCTATGGCGGCAGTTGACCTGTTGCTTATTTCAAGCCAGTATGTAGAACAACATTCCCACTTTTATGTACAAAAAGAATTAAGTGAATACAATAGTGGTCAGAATTTTTTTCCTGACCAGAACAAAAAGTCCACCTGGCAACAGAATTAAACAAGAGTCCGCAACCTGGTCAACAGAGTTTGCATGTTCTCGAGCTTCTCTGTGAAGTATTTTACATCTGAAACATGTTCGGAGCCGTCTGAGCTACCTAACTCTGAAATAAGCGAAGAGCACTTGGACTGCAAATCCAAAATTTCTACTTCTAACATGGTAATGGTCGATTCCACGCTTTCATTTGGGCTCTCTAGTATTGCATTTGAAGTCGGAGCCCTGGGGGTGAAGCTGACACTGGCAAAACTACTTCGCCTACTCAGTTTTTCTGGTGTCAGAACTTTGTCTATGCTCCCACTTCCTGCAAGCAAGTCACGGTATGATAAACATGAAAATGAAGAGGTCGAAAGAGGAGGTAAATTTTTCATGGGGTTTTCACACTATAAAACAGATTGTGGATCGGTGACTTCACAAGAAAATGATCACAAGACAATTTACCAGTTTCAAGATACGGTTACAAACTAGTCATAACTGTGAAGATTTATTTTCTTGTTTAATCAAGCCTGGATATCAGTAGGATATCAAAATTAAGGTTCGGTTACAAGCTTTCTCTTATTCATGTCGGAATCTTAACATGTGTAAACTATTATTTCGCCCATTTAAAGACCCAGCTCAATCATTCTTAACTAAGAGAAACATATGGGAAGCACATTTTCCAAAAAAAAAATTGCGTACCTAGGTTTGAGAGCTGATCTATAGCACCCTGGCCGAGTGACTTATCAAGCCTAAGCAAACGCAACATTCCTGCAGCGATTCTACCAACCGAATCGACTTCAGACCTGCAAAGAAAAGCAAGGTGCTCCAGTTCCTCCTTTGTAGCAACTGCCTCGATCTGCATGACAAAGCATTATGCACATCTAAATTTCCACCCCCACACAAAGGGAACAAGAGAGAAAAAAAAAATAAAAGTGCTATTTCTTTTACCGGTTGTTTAACTGAAAACTTTACATTCTCCACACTCCACTTTGCCTCCAGATCACTATCATCCTCAGGGACAATTAAGCAGACTTCAATATCTACACCATTATTATTGATGTTGCCGAATGTCAGATCTCTCTCTACTTGGTTAACATCCTTTGGATGTGGCTTCAATGCCTGTAAACCTTCTATACCTACCTGCAATTATCCCAAGCTACACATCAACAAATATAACAAGTGAACAACAAGGGAAAATTTTACCACATTTTTACAAATCAAAGGAAAATTGTTGTCTTCTACGATGATGGCCCAAGCTTAAGTTTATCTTTTATTGATTAATCAGAAGGATATTACTGATTTTGAAGATCCATTGGGATCATGGAGAATGTATACTGGCAGGTCTAGAAAGCACATTCACTTTGAATTACGCCAACCTGTGATATGTGATATAGATCCCAACATATCTTTAAGCCACTCGCTCATTCTGATGGATGCTAAATCTTTAGCACAAATTTCCAGGTGCATGTATGCCTTTAATGGGAAAGGATCAGATCGCTTGTGGGTTATCAGTGCATATGTTGTAATTCAACTTAGATGCTAATATATGACTACAGGCCCTCCATATATTGAAGTTTCTGCGATACGTAATAACACAGATTATGTTTACCTGCTAATTTACTCAGTATCAAAGTCTAGAATTGCTTGGTAGAATGAGCCTGCCATACTACTGGTCCAACCAGCTATCAGATGCTGATATCACACAGTTTACCACTCATCTACCAAAATTGAATGATATTTTTAGGTTGACTGACCATACATGCTGGACAATAACTTTAAATTTGCAACCAATAAAAAAGATAGAAAATATGTGCTATTTTGAAAGGCAGCAGAAAATTTAAATACACTAAATGCTTACCATGATCAATTCCACAGGAAACTTACGTTTTGTGCCCAAGTTCACCTTGTTTCTAAAATTTGGTTCAGAATTACTCTTTGCTTTTACATGGAAACTTTGGAAGGTTGTATGCCAACATCTTTCTTCTCTGCTTAGATTATCACCTGCACACTGCAACCATCCTTCTTCCATCTCCTGTGTTCCTTCTAGAGCAAATAACCAATTGTTGAATGCTATACATACATCAACATCATCAGGCATCCGCATCTCCAAAAGTCTGCCATGATCCTCTTCCTCGGAAGTTTCATCTGATATGAAAATGATGACCATCAATCTACCAAAAAACACCTATCTAATCTATATAAAAACAAAAGATAGAAGCACAAAAAATATAACTGCCTAATTTCACATACAGGATTTAGAGACTGCACTACTCAGGACAATAATTAGTTGCATGCTCCTTAACAGTAAGTAGATATTGAACCAGATCTTTGCATGGCCACATAATAAGATATACAATATTATACAAGCAATACACATTAGTGTCTTTCTTCTGTTATTTCCATGAACAGAGGCATATATCAGTATAGACGAGCAACAAGTTACAAGAGTTACCAGAAAAAAAGAAAACAAATTAAAAGGCACTATAACTCTATATTTTAAGAAGCTCAGAAGTCAGAAGCCACTATGTTAATCTCTTTCTGGAAGACAACAGGATTCTTTATAAGCACTTTATCAGCATCACTATTCCATGGTTAGGCATTTACCCTGATGTTCCAATAGTTACTGTGCTATTGTACAAGCAAAGATGCACTTCAGAATGCAATCAAAAGCTGCACCTAAACATGATAAGCTAGTTCCTGTACTGTATGACAATTCTTTAGGTATCATAGAGAATATGTAAAAATGTATCGTTCTAAATATAATTGCCTTACTTTCTTCCTTAGTGGCTTCAATGGGAGGAGGTGATGTTTTGAAAAGTTTTGCTAGTGGTCCTGAGGATAAATTCTTTAATCCTTTCAAGAGTCCTTCTCCTGGGCCACCATCTGGCCCAAGTATACCAAATCGATGCAGCAACGACTCAGTATAATGCATTCCTCCACCTAGACGTACACCATTGACCTTAAAAGATGCATTCAGACTATGACTTTCTGTATCTTGTAGATCGTAAGGCATCACATGGACCATGGTCATGTCAAGAAATGGAACTGGTTTCTTTTGACGCTTGTTTTGATTATCAACCCAGAAAACAGCTCTCATTTGGGTATATCCATTGCCATTAGCTAGACTGTCATGTTCACTTGGTGTCTGTATGCCATTCTCTTGAGACAATGCATCCATTCCATCCAAACAGTAAATGGAAACAGTCTCCCAGAGTAAGCTAGTTGATACTGCAAAAGCACCACCTAGAGTCCGGTGAGAAACTTTTAGGAACAGATCTTGTCCATCAAACTGAACTAAAGGCATGCCATGAATATCGATAGATGAAGATTCCAAAAATTTAAGGCGGAGATTGTTTATGGTTAAGCTTACTGCAGTATCACTGGGCATCTTTTTCATCATCTTATCACCAAAATAATCACCACTCCTCTGTTTGTTACCTTTGCTAGCTTTTCTTATTTTTTCACTGACACCGCCAAAATAGGCATACAGATCTAAAACGAAGAATAACTGCTCGACTGAAGCGTTTGATATATAATGCTGGCAGAAAACTCCAATTCTGACTACACCTTCTGGAGGAGGTACTTCTATCAAAGGGCCCCCATCTGCAGTTGCCATAGCTGCCTCAAAACATACTTCATGGAGCTCAACGCATCTCCACAAACCAGCATGCCAATCAGTGGAACTTAACTGTATTGTTGAACTATTGCAGGTTTCCAGTGAAACACTAAGATGTGAAGCTCGAGTAGTCCACTTCTTCTGACTAGCATCAATTGGTTGATATTCCCAGAGGCTAAAGCAAGCTGGATCTGCTTCCAGATTTAGCAAAGTACATTTTATTGATGGTGATATAGCAAAATACAGGTCCTCAACATGAAGTCTTGCTCCAGAAAAGGATGCATGAGAACCATAATTTCCATTTCCGGACAAGTTACTAGTTTTTTGAGCTTCTAAAGGTACAGCAAGGTCAAACTCTTTCAGGCTAAATTCAAAGGAGTTCACTGAAAAATCAGGCAGCACAGCACCAGGATTGACCATGATTCCATCAGCTAAGAAAGAGGAAATCCTTAAACAGGATTCTTCCTGAAGAGTAATCTGAAAATAAAGAAATCCTATTTTAATTAACTAACTAAATGTACAAAATAAAAACAAGTGCCAACAACATGAAACCTTATGGTTGGCAGTAAGTGTACCATAAGTGGTTGACAATCAATAACCGTCTGTGAAGCAAACTTTGGAGGGGTAGGTGAAGGATTGATTTGAAGAGAATGGAGAGAAATCAAAGGAATGCCAATACTGAAGTTCATGTGCTGATCTTCTAAAGGATAAATTGGAGGGCAGAAGTTCTGACCTGCTCAAAATATGATGAAAATAATCAGTTTCAAGTAAAAGTCAATGCAACCCTAGTTTGACAAAAGATAGTTGAATAAATATGATGGTAAAATGTAACAATGAATTCAGGTAACAACCAAATGCTGGGACATGTAGAAGTTCCTCTGGTGTAGCCCTCAGAGACGGCTGTATTAATGTGCATGGAGGGTGTGAAAAGGTGTCCCTGCAAATGAGAAAACAGTTTGCATGTTTAACTCAATAGTATAGCACTAGAAATGGCAAAAAAGAAAAACAAAGTTTGACAAGATCTATATAAGATATCAGTTGCAACTTTCAACAGTTGTCCCATATTTTTCATCATGCCTTAAATCAACAAGCAATTTGATTAATACTTTGAAACTCCAACACCTAACCCAGTATCATAGAATTAAAAAGAAATAAGCAAATTACTAATGACATCTGGTAATGATATAAAAAGGATCCATATGTTGAAAAAACAAAGAGAAGTACCATCATGAAATTCAATGTTCCACTGAAATTATTACTAAATTAGCATGGATGCTAAAGTGTAAAATATGCAGGTAGAATTGCTCTAGTATGTCTTATAGTTTACCACTACTCAGTATTCTATTTCTGGCAATATAAGTTTTTCAACTCAAAAGGGAAAGTTAAGAAATGAATGATGACAAAACACTTGAACAATCTTAACAGTTATCTCAGGCATCAGATAAAGCCATGGCATTGCAAACCAGAGAATCAGAAATCTACACATGGATTTTCTCTCTTTCTTTAACTAAAGAATCAGAAGTCTATACCATAGATTTCTTTTTTTTCTTTCATATTCCTTTTCCTGAATAGAGCAGTAGGCTATGCTTAGGAGTTCCATTATCAAAGTCTTGGACTCCGGCATATTCAAGTGGTGCTCAAAATCATGACTGGGTGCTGGAGTAGCAGTAGAAGTTCAGTGTTGAAGGCCATAATAGTAATTTGGCTATGCCAACCAATATTTAGAAAACACGAGGATTGCTTTATCGTAACAGTGATGACTAATACTCCAAAGGCCAGATATAATGTCAATAGGCAGAATCTTACCAACAAGAATCTTTTCATGGCATGAGGTTGTGCTAAATGCTAATAACCTTTTACCATGGTAGCTACCATGCCATGCTGATAAACACCCCCTGTGCCAACCGAGACATGCCAAAAGTTGGAGTGTCTGTGTGTTGACACTATCAACACCAACTAGCACAGCAATCCTTTCCCACAAACACAAGCAATGATGTATTGTACAAAAGAATGCAAAAGATTAATATTAGCATTTGCTTCTATGCAAACTTGTAAACTCCAGAGCAAACCAATAAAACAGATTGTTTAAGTATCAAACTGTGGCAACTGCTCAATTAATCCCAAGTACATGAACGTCATGGAGATGATTGGCTCGAACTTATGGTAGTAGCAATGACACATAGAGCCAACATATGTTCGAGAGAGAGCACTCTTCGGCATGTGCTCTTATTATGAATTTCCATGATGCACCTAGAGAAAATGTTATTTAACAGAAACCAGCTATTTAGAAGCTATACACTGAAGAGTAAAAGGATACCATTCCATTATTGCTTGGTCTAAAAGCAGATTTAGAAAAACTGAAGTCTGCTTTATTTGCTTGTTACAGAAAAAAAATCACATGCTATCACGTCCTGCATACATTGTCTAAAAGCATATACCTGTCGTTTCCCGTAAATATGAGAAAATCTAATAACAGAGTAGGAAGGCACAAGAATCCCAAGCCACTACCACCATTTATCCTTTCAGCTTCTCGGAATCTTAATGACAACTCTAAATACAGAGACTGAGTTCTCTCACAAACTTTAATAGTTCGTGAAGCCAGTGGCATCTTTTCGGAGTTTCTATCATTTTGGACAAATTTTCTTTTTAATTAGAACATTTAGCATCCAACTGCTTCAACTCTCATGATCTTCTTCTAGTCAGTCCTTTTACTTGTCGAAATCGTTCACTGAGTGAAAAGTTAGTAATGAGTAGAAAATATCAGCAATATACTGATACACAACATGCAAACTAACAATCTTGAAACATTTGCCATGAAAATTAAAAATTAGTGCTCAGCTACCAGTCAAGGCAAAATAAGTCCCTTAGATGAAAAGATGAATCCATTATAATCTCTCTTTCAAGGGACCCAATTTCACTTTAATCACCCTCTATCTTTCTCATCAGTTGCCTAACACTCGAAAATAATACCGCATTTCACCTTTGTTAGTCTAACTTATAAAGTGAAACTCAAACAAAATTTAGAATTGCAACAGTATCTCCCTACAAGAGAACTCAACATTTTACATCTAGTACCAAGCTTCCACTTCAAGAACATTAACACAAGACATCAAAACACATTGCAGTTTTCACCTATATTTACTTAATCATGGCATGTCTCAGAACATCTCTCTCCCTCACTCTCACGCACACACATCATTTGCCAGATGTGCCAATTTTTCAATAATGAATATGGTCCACTGATCCACAACTTCCTAAGCATGACCAACTATGGATTTGTTTGAAAGATCATTTTAAAATGTAAAGGGAAAAAATAGATTTCTGATATTGAATGTGTGAGAATTTTTTGGAAACAGAAGCACTGGAATTACCTCAGAAATAGTCCACCGAGCATAATGCGAGACAAGGTTTTTGTAGTTTCTCCATCAGATAGACTAGCCTATTAGACAACATAGCTCCAGATGAGTTCAACAAACATCACAAATCAGGAACACAGAGGTATTAGCATGCTTTAGAAACAGACTTATAAACACAGGAATCAGCAAATCCTCATAGAATTCATAAAATCATGACATTCTTCTTTTTCCTACATCCATGTTGCACACGACATAAAAGCAAGAGAACTGGAAGATAGCATCTATAATAGCCACACAAATTTTGTCCTAAAGCAAAGTGGACTATTATTCTAAGAAATAAGATTTGAACAAGAAATTATTCAAGATTAACCACAAAAACTGAAAATGAAGAAGTTTTTACCCTTGAGAAAAAGAGTGACTGCATCAAAAGTTCAAGTTGGAAGTCTGAAAAACAAGACAATTGTGTGTCTCAGATTCATGATAGCAGAATGGATAACATTCTTACAGATTCTTCAGTGACCCTCACCAGCATCTTTAATACAGAGAAAGATATGATCGATGATAATAGAAACCAGTGAACATCCTGCTGCTTCAGTACAACGCTGCCCAAATGAGATTGAGGTTTGAGGCTCCTTATTATATTCCAAATGTCTAACTGTATTTCAACAAAATTTCAGACTATAATAATAAGAAAATCATAAAATTAGTAGAAACCTGTTGAGCCTTTGGATCCACATCTCCCCTATTTAAGCAAACATAGAAACCAGTCATAAAACGGAGAAGAGCTCGTAGGCCTGCTCAAACATAAATATGTCAACAAAATAAGCACAAATTAAATTATAATTGAGCTAGATAATGATCATTCATCACCTGGTTCACTTAAAGCAGGACAAACAGCTTCAGGAATATGCAACTGAACCTCAAGCCCTAGTGGACTATTATGTTCTGTCCTCTGCACTGTGATCTGAAGTATAATGAATAATCAATAACTTAAGAGTGCCATTGTGGTCCAAATAATTTAATTTTATATCTAGAAAATGATATTGCATTACATGAGCCTCTCCAGAAATTCCTTCTAGGAACCTTTCACCGCCAAAAAACAATCGCTTTGCGCCATCAGCATCTCGCTTATTCCCTTGGTTGCTAGAAGACGCCATACGTGCATCCATGAACATATCTGGATGTGGTAAAAGGTCCACCGAAAGTGATTCCCATTCCAACTTCTGCAGTACATAAGAAATTATGATTTCAGTGCAAAACAGGAAAAAATTTTCTGACTTGCAAATATAACAAACATAACAAACTGTGGAACAAGTTGTCTATATCAGCAATAATGAAAACCTTGAAAACATATATGAATTTCTTGTTATTGGAAAAATCCCGCGCTTCCTTGAGATTGACTACCTGTTACCAGGAAATGAATGAAATGGAATTTAGTCATGCAACCTTAGAATAAATGGATGCTACATCATTCTAGAGTTAATACCTGCCAGCTTTCGTTTGTTGTATATAGCAAAAGGTTGCGGATGGTAATAGATGCTAATGGAGATGACCTAATCAGAGAGACAGAAATCATAAATTAGTTTTGCACAAGAACCAATGCATAGAGTCGGATAAATTTTGCGAGGAATAAGTAGCATTAGCTTGACGAAGAACCATTAATTCTTATATGAAACTGATCAGAAAATGTAAAGCTTGAGGATGCCGAAATGCAAACATCCTTGATAAATTACTAGAGTACTGGAAGCACAGGAAATACAAATATGAGAAACTACACTACAAGAATGGTCATTAACTAGTCACTTATTTCCTCCCATAACTACAAACGCATTGGTAGTCCAACATTTCACTATGCTTGCTCAGGTTATGTATCATGCTTTGATGAAATATAGTGGTCATTACAAACAATCTTCACATTGCCCATTTCATGTGAACATTTACACACTGAAATTGTATATATATGAAAATATCCTTATGTGGCTCTATCTTCAGAAAGGACTAAGGTTTGAGGATCTAGACGAAACTCCAAAGTTCATGTTTATCTTTATTTATGACGAGCCTATGATTTCTGTTTTGAAGTCTTGGTGACCATAAAATGATTTCAAGGATTTTTTCGGGTCAATTAAGGGGATTGATCCTAATCTTGAACAGAGTGGGCTGATATGCATCCTTTTATTTCTGTGTAGGAAGGTCCTTAAGGAATCCTTGTAAGAGCTGAATGTAGAAATCAAAATTTCATAAACATGATTGATAGGATTGTCTTACAATACTTAATAATGAACATCAAATGAGGAGTTTGCTTAATGAAAGACAATCCTTACAAGTCAGATGGATTCTTTCTGATGGTTTCATAATTAACATTGGCTGCCTAAGCAATGAACCTAGGTCATTTAGCTACCCCCACAACCTATAGGTGTGGGATTTTTTTTTTGTGTCCCAACCCTAGATGGACCCTAGGAAGCTTAAGACCTTAAGGCCCACTTTTTCTTTTAAGATGTAGTTTGTTACAAATAATTAATTATAAAGAATAATAATAAACTAAAACATATAAAAAAACTCTGATTCTTAGTAACACAAGGTGCAAGTATATTTTTAATAACAAGATACAAGCAAAAACAATTGCTTTACACACTTGTGCAATGAACCATAACAACAATGATTCAGTGAATATGTTGTTTTGGTAAATCTTCTATGTTATGCTTGTTTTTTCAGCCCTGATGCACACCACTATATCTTAATTGCTATAACATAATTTGTTTTCTTATTATGGTTACATTAGTATTTTAGGAAGTATGCAACACTTGTAATGACACGATAGAGTGAAAATTAAGTCTAACAATTATAATTAGGATATCCAATATGAAACAATGATACCTACTTTATCTGCTCTTTATTTGAATATTCAATAAACAATGATACCCAATATGAAACAAAATTAAGTGCATATGATTTTTGTATAATTCATGAATCATTGAAAAACTACTTAATTTTACATGTCTATGAATTTATATTAGTTTTATGGTATTTCTTTCATATGCTTGCACATATGCAAATAAGCCTTTTGCCTATACCTTTCAAGGAGTTACCACCTAGGTGTTCTGGTTCTCTCTCCTTCCCCCCTCAACTTGACTATTCCTTAGTTTTCTCTTTCCATTTAGTATATACCAAAGTTTGCCGTACCGAGACATAATGCTCGGTATGGGTAGTACATACCGGTTCGAAAAGGAATCGGTAGAGGCAGTACATCGATATGCCCCATCGTACCATGTGTTAGTACACTTAGTATGGTTCAGTACGTACTGTGCCAACAACTGGTCGGTATACCAGTACAGACCGATAAGGCGAACCATGGTATATACCTTTTATTTTTCCTTTAACTTTCTATATGTCTTTTATTTTACCAATAGTTTTACATTTCCTCCATAACATGATCAGAAAACCTCTTGTTGTCAAGACTTATAGTCTATTTCAATTATCAATCACTGTGGCCTTGACCACAACCACAAAATCTATTGCTATGGTAATCAAGTGCCAGCAGGCTGAAAACTTTATAATGAAGAACCTAGTTATACAATCACTATCAAAAAGCAAGTTATTCTGACTTGTTAAGACAGTGGGAAACCATAGAAAAAGAACAGGTAAACAAACAGAACTGAAGCAGAAATCATTGCATGCAAAGTTTAGACCAAAGCTAAACAAGGAAGAATTTTGATACTCCTTAAACTAAATTAAGCACAACAGTGGGAAAAGATTCACGTAGCCAACCCTATGTAGTGACAATATAGCTTCTTCTTTTTTATGTCAATTGATTTAGATGATTATTATCACTGCAAATATCACGAAGTACTGACATGAATTAATCCTGAAAACTGTTCTTCCACGTGAAAAGTCTAAAGGTGGCAATATAAATGCAAATTTGCAACATATACACTTCGAACAATGAGAGAGACCAAGAAATTACCAAATTGCACCTCCCTGCTGCCTAGTGCCACCACGTGTCTCAATCATAAGATTAACAGTACCTACTTCCAGAGTCATTCCATCTGCAATCTAAGACACAAATTAAGAATTACATCTAGTCAAAGATCGATAATCGTCCATCAATGTAAGTTAAATGAATGCCATGAAGGCAAGCTAATGGCCTAGTCTCATCCTGAGATGATCCAGTACATCCTTTGTTAAAGCCCATGGTAAACAAGATAAAGATCCTCAGAAATGAATGGCTCACCGTATAGTTAATGTCTCATAGCTTTTACATTATTAGAATATCTTTCAACAGTTAAGAAATATAAATTCTTTACAAGCAAGGATGACATAAGAGTCTCTCCTCATGATGCTAGATTTGTTACGAGATATTAATTATGCAATAGAAGTTATTCTATTTGGAATTACTAGCCCACAGGCAAGATGAGCAAAAATATGGCAACTAGCTATTTTGAATATGCACAAAGTTGTTTGCCAAGAGATAGTCCATCATATATATGTGTGTGTGTATATACAAATAGTCCATCATACCAATTGCTTAAGAAATAATTATGAAGCATTTAACTGGTTTCAGTTACTTGCCTATTGATATTAATAATTCTAGAAAACAGAAAAAAATAGTTCAACCTAAATAAGATATTTTCAAGAAGTTATATATATATGTATATATATATATATATATATATATATATATATATATATATATATATATATATATATATATATATGTATATTCTTTTTAAATGGTGTTTATAGTGCATCTCCTAAAAATATATGTACCATCTCATGAAAGTCTCCACTAAAATAAGTATTGTATTAAATCTGGCTTCCGACCAAATCTTAAACCCTTCTAATATGTGACAGTCAATTACATGAGATGCACATGGAAGCTTGCCTACTTGCATCATTAAGTTATCCAGGGTTCAAGCATCTTTTCAAGAAGGTGCAGATAAATAAATGATCGATTATTGTGTATGAGGAAACCAAACAAGCTGATGATGGCATAATATAAGCCATATGTTTGGACACCAATACTTGGTCAAACTAGTAAATATCGATTGACACGAATTAGTTCGGGAGGTATGCAAAATTGTGCTTCACATAAAACACATGCTTCTTAAATTTTTTTAAACATAAAGTATATAGTATAGTGATTAACTTCGATCAGGTCAAAAAACAATATATTTTATATATCAATAAAGATTTGTGCAAGTATTGAAAATTTATGCCTTCAAATTTACCATGTCTTGCAAGTTTAGGTAGCCATGTCTGCAGTTTAAATTCAAATTCAAACTTATTGGAGCATATAGCAATAAGCATTTTCATCGGACATTCATATTATTCATTTACAATGTATTTACATGATTTCATTAACTCTCAAGGGGGAAATAGGACTTTACTTGATAGAACATAATAGTGTCTTCTTTGGAGAAGGAAAAATTCATCCAAATAAAAATACCATATTGAACCTTAGAACAAGAGTAACAGTGGGCCTATATTTAAATCTAGATTTATATGAGGAGGCTATAAACTTGTAGGACTCTGATATTTGGTTTTCCTCTCATTATAGTTTATTGCTTTTCCATGCAGTTGTCTAAAACCCACCCTGATAACTGCTAGTAACTCAGTATGGTATTACTAAGTGTGCTTTCACCAAATTATATTCACCTACTTGTATTTTTTAAGATGTCAATTACTTAGATGGTAGAACTTCAACTGTTAACTACAACATCCTGGATTCAATCCTGCTTTCACGACTTACAACTTGAGAGAGAGAGAGAGAGAGAGAGAGAGAGAGAGAGAGAGAGAGAGCTTAGTATGCTATTCATACCTTTGTCTATAGTGTCATATTTATAGTTGTAGATGACACATGTAAACTCTATTTGGAGCAAAAATTCTCGTTCATTGTTTCTCCCAAAACCTTAACGTAACATTTTGAGTCTGACTCACAGTAAGGACTAAGCAGATGAAAGAGAGAAATTTAGAATAGCTAGAACATCAAAAGTCCTCCTATGACTTGTATATTAACGTGCTCAGGTTTCACCTATGAGATCTTCCCTATCTATCATCATTCTACTTATTGTAGAACTCCATAATGACACTCACTAGTTGCTTTAACATGTCCCTTATTTCATATATAGTGATCCAAATCAAGGTATGCAATTTCGTACCGTTCCGGAGTTTCGATGTTTGCTCGGTATGGTACAAAACTGTATACCGAGCGGTATACCGCTCGGTATATATGTATATATATATATATATATATATATATATATATATATATATTTTTTTTTTTTTTTTTTTTTTTTTTTTTTGGTTCCGTCTAGTAAGGGATGGTCTGTGTACCGGTAAACTGACGAACCGGTACGTACCGGACGGTATTATTCAAAATTACATACCTTGATCCAAACCATCAATGTCGGATTTTACAACCAAGTCATACCAAATTCCTTACACTTCCAGATATCTATGTATGCTAGGAATGTTAAAGCCTCCTTGTCATGGGAGTCAAAAATACTGGATCCTGAAACAATTTGACCAAACTCGAAAAGGCAAGAAATCAATCTAACCATGTAATATATGCTGATTTTAATTCAGAAATATGACCCCCAATTGGGAAGCTCAGAAAGCAAGAAACTCAATTGTGCATGATTCTTTTCAAATTTCATATACTTATCTAGAATTACTTAGAATCCCTTCCTTCAGCCAAAATTAATATATATTTTACTTAGAATCACTTCCTACAAAGGGAGGCCAATTTGTCTTCATTAATTTATATTTTAATTTCTCCCACTTCTTGTTCTTATGTTTCTTCTCTCCCTTGTTCTTTCTTGTGTGTGGCCAAAGGCTCCCCTAGGGCAAGAGTAAGAGATGACACATGTTCACAAACAAATAGGAACAATGACCAGATTCCATCTTGGCATGAAAACCTCATAAAATTTCCTTCATAATATTCTTCCATTAAGCTTTAAACCAAACCACCAATCACCAATCACCAACACCAGGTAGCTCAGATCATAATATCACCAAACAAAATAATGCTAGAACCAAAGTATAACCCAGAAAAACGAAACCAACAAATTAGAGCCTTTACCTTATCTGCAAATCCGTATCCACTGCCTTTGGATGAGCTAGTTGAGGCTGGAGCACTTCAAGAAACACGAGGAACATGAAAATTTCGACCAAGATTGAACATATCGATCAAGAATTCAAGCCTTAAAACAACCAAATATCACCTTTTTGGGTTCTTTGAGTTATCGGCGTCCACATTCTCTTCAAGAACTAGATCGAGCCTGTCGATCTGGACCAGAATCGGCTCATATTGCACATTTGAAACAGACGGTAGCTGGACCCAAAAAAAAAAATCCAACAACCACAATTCAGCAATAAATCAAATATTCCAGTCAACAATTCACCTCTCAATTCCAAACATATAAATCGTAAAGGCCCCATCTTGATCACCGTGATCTCAAGCTTGCCGACTCTAGCAGTGGTCACATCTAGCGCCGGCGGAAACCCAACGCTCGCGTGCAGGGCATCCCCATTTATATCTTAAACAATCAAATCCCATTCAAAGAAACCCAATCAACAAGGAGGAATTAAATTAAGGATTATTCAAGATCCAGTTCTCGAGGAGGAGACGAGGGATCCAAACCAAGGTTAGAGAGCTGAGCAGTGTGGCCTTGGAGCTTGAACTGGTCGCGAGAGAAGGACTTGAGCCAGTACTTGAGGGTGTACTCCAGCGCCCGCGCCAGAATCGACTCCATCGCTGTCACCGCCGCGCCGCGCCGCCGCCGGAACGGAGCCTTCAAGGATCCTCTCGTGCCTTCGAGATCCGAACGAAACCCGAAGAGATCGATCTCGGCAGTAGAATTCTCGACGACGCCGACGACGACGAAGAAGAAGAAGAAGAGGAGGAAGAAGGGAAAGCGGGAGGCGATGCTTAGAAGAGGAGAGCAAAAAAGGGGCAGAAAAAACAGCATTTTTCCCTTTTTTCTTTTTTATTTATTTATAAGCAAATAAATATATATGCGGACCTTAAGATCGACCGTTCCTTTCGTCAGAGGAATCTCATCTCAGCCGTCGACGTAACGAGAAGCAGAGCGCATAGGAATATGAATGCGGTACAAGTCGTTGGATCTCAAGGAGTACGAATCCGAAGGGCGTGTCCGGCGACACGTGACGTCGGTCCCACCTGCTGCGTAATTGCGCAACTAATCGGGGCGGAGTTGGAACGGACGGTAGAGTTTTGGGTCGTCGGACATGGGGAAGACTGATGTGAAACCCGACCTTGGATTAAGGCCGCAGATACAGACTGTGAGATACGTTCGACGTGACGTACACTCGATATTGCACATGCATTGCACGTGACGTACAAATGTACCATCAACAGAACTGCACTCTGTTTATGTTCCAAATAAAAAAGATTATTTGACATGGAAATTACACTCGATAGTCCACGTGTCATTTTCTCCGGCTGTCACCTTCACTGTGAAGAGAACCAAATCGACTCACATCTTAAGGATCATATCAGAGATTCATCAATGCTGTGGTTTGTAAATAAGAAAGGTTTTACAAAGCTGATGCGTTCATTCAGCAATCACCAGCGAACCTTTTCTGCTTTCTTTGGGAATCCAAAGTCAGACGATGGGCGGTGTGCCGGCCATGTGGTGGGGCAAACTATTTTCTTGTACATTTCTTCCCATCTCGGCAACTTCTGTGGCTTTTTCTTTTGGTGGTGGCTGTAATATGTACCTCTGCTTCATGTTTTCGTACTGCTCATCCATGCAAAATGTTCCTTGAGGAGGAAAAAGGGACACAGGTGGTAGATCCAATACTGTGGGCTGTGTTCTCCAGAAAGTAGGATCTGTGTTCATCCAACACTCATGAAAGGATTGGGATTTTGACTATGATCTTAGTAGCTGGAGATTTGATTGAACTATTATCAATAATGAACCAAATTAATGGATATTTATCTGTAAAAAAGATGGACATATGTACATGTATGTTACTGGTCTTTAAGATGCAGAAGAATGCACTCTGAAGTCTGAACATACTAAACTGATTCTTGTATTATGTTTCTTCACTGCAACATGAAATCAAAGCCAACATGATATAATTAATTTTGATTATTACATATTCTGATATTAGAGTTATTTGATATCATCAATTTTGATCGTCAATCCGATGTGTCAAAATAAAGATAATATAGATGTGAATATGTGTCAAAATAAGTATGATCAAGATACATGTGCAGTGATGATGAAAACATCAATCATTCTTTCCTAAGAACAAAGTCTGCTGAAATCAAATTAAACTGCAAATGCCACTACAGCAATTAGGAATGATTACAAACATGATATGATTAATTAGGAATGAACATGAATGATGTGCCCGTTTCAGTCCCATGAACAACACTTGGCATGTTCTACAGTATTAAGCACTGCATCCCTTTCTGATGGTGCTGAATTCTGCAGCTTAAGTACGTGGTAAAGAATGAAATGTTTCCCAGTCAGAGTCTGCACATAACTGATAAAAGCAGATACCAATTCAACAAAGAACTCGAAGACAAATGTAATTGGAATATGTCATAATGAACTATAGAAAAGTTTATTTGCCTTCTAATAGTTGGCATTGGATCACTACAGAAATCTAATAATCAGCCATATTTAGATTGCATTCTATCTAGAAATTTAGCTGCCAATCTTGACAGAGTTATCATATTTAAATTCCTTCGTACAACCAAATTATGAATATTGTTAACAGTAATGAGAAAGCATATATATACACCTTCATGTTATAATTAAGTTTGTCGAGGTATCATACTGATACTGAATTGTATTAAGAGGAAAAATATATTAAATGCTTATAAAAGAATAAATCAAATTAACTATTAATTCTTAAAAAAATCTTAGAATTAAAAGAATGATTCATAT
This sequence comes from Musa acuminata AAA Group, assembly GCF_036884655.1. Lineage (NCBI taxonomy): Eukaryota > Viridiplantae > Streptophyta > Magnoliopsida > Zingiberales > Musaceae > Musa > Musa acuminata. The sequence continues at coordinate 14,257,077 of NC_088354.1, forward strand.
TAAATATAATAAATATAATATATCTATATGGACTATATAAACCTGGGTAATGAAAGATAAAGAGTTTTTGAAGCTAAAGAGTGTTTTGAGTGAAACATGAAATACTTTGTCTTGTCCTACTTAGCTTTGTATGATAGCTCTATTTCTTCTACCTATTTAGTTTAATATTTAGTATTAAATCTCAGGTTAAACTAACCTCTTTCTGAAGCACCATCTAACTTCGAATTCCTATATTGAGAAAAGAATATTATGATGCATGGTGTATCTAAATAAAGGTCCTTTTAAGCTCTCAAGATACATAGGAATTTGTAGAAGATATATTTGTTGAATCAAGTTCAATAGAAGAAGAAGCAATCAATACAGAAGTAAGAAAATAACTTAAAAGGAAGAGGGAGAAAAAATTTTTACTCATGATTTATTATGGGTTTGATGATACAATATTCGAGATCATTGACTCTAGTAAATACTTCAAAAGAGGCTTAAAAAATGATTTAAAAAGTATTTGGTGGTGTGAAGAAGGTAAAAAGGCTTTGCTTATAAGTTTTTAGAGTTGAGTTAAAAAAATTATAGTAAAGTGCTTCTAAAAAATCATATCTATTGTTCATCAAGATGAAATGGTAAACAAATAAGTGATCAAGAAGTAATAGAAAAAATATTGAGATATTTAGATCCAAAGTTTTATTATTATAATGATTGAAGATTCAGAACAAATATCTTTAGAATAATTAATGGGTTCTTTTCAAGCTCATAAATAAAGACTTATAAAAGGAAAAGAAGAAAAATTCATTGAACAAGCACTACAAACCAAGCTTATTCTTAAAAACAAAAGTGAATCAAAATCTTAAAGATGAAGAGGTCGTAGATAAAAAGAAAAAAGTAACAAAAATTAGACCAATAAAAAATTTCAAAATAATAAAGGTGATAGAGAAAATTTTAGCCAAAGAGGTCGAGGCCATGAATGTCATAAAATTCTAAAAGGTTTGAAATATAACGTTATGTTTACAAATATATGGATACTATTCCTTTGAATGTTATTATAATCCTAATAATCAAGATTATAAAGTAAATTTTTCTCAGCCTAACTAAATTCTCAAATTTATTCAAAATAATTTTTCTAAATGTCATATGAACATGCTCTTTATATGAATTTAACTTTGATGGAAATATCTTATTTTATACGTATATATGGATGATATAATTTTTACAGGTAATAGTATCTCTATGATTAAAGATTTTAAATACTCTATGAAGGAGTTTGAGATGTCCGACTTGGGCCTAATGACTTATTTTCTCGGTATCAAAGTTATATAAGACAATGAAAGAATTTTCATCTAACATAAAAATTATGCAAATGAAATTCTAAAGAAGTTTTCCATAGAAAATTGTCACAATATAGATACACCTATGGAATATAATACCAAGTTGATCAAGAAAATGAAGGTAAATCAATTAATCCAATTTATTATAAAATTTTAGTTAGATATTTAAGATATTTAATATGTAATTAACCTGATATACTATTTGGAGTTAGTTTAATTAGTATATATATGGAAGCTCCTAACATATTTCATTTAAAGGTCGCTAAAAGAATTTTACAATATATTAAGGAGACAATTGAGTATGAAATGCCCTATTCATAATCTAAAAGGTTGGTGTTCATTGGATACAGTGATAATGATTAGGCGAGAAGCTACGATGATAAAAAAAGTATAATCAAATTTGTATTTTATTTTAGTGAAACTATATTCATATGGTCTTAAAAAAATAACACATCGTTGCTCTATCAGATTGTGAAGCAGAATATATAATATTATCTTCTTATGTTTGTCATGCAATATGGCTTAAAAGACTACTCCAAGTACTTCATATGTCATAGGAGAAGTCAAATGAGATTTATGTTAATAATAAATCAATTATTATCTTAACTAAGAATCCAGTTTATGTTAATAATAAATCAATTATTGTCATATCAATACAAAATTTTATTTTATAAGAGACTATGTCAAAAACAAAGAAGTAAAGTTTTTTCATGCAAAGACAAATGAACAGGTAGTCGATATACTTATAAAACCTCTCAAATTTAAAATATTTTAATAACTTCAAAAGAAATATGATATATTAGATAGAACAAGTTTGAAGAGAGAGAATATTGAAATTAAACTTGTCAATATATATATGTTCATTATATTAAAATGTGAAATATATTAAAGATCTATAAAAGGATAAACAAAATTAACTATTGATTCTTGAAAAAATCTTTTGAAAAAAAATTATATTAAATATAATATACTTATGGGGACTATATAAACCTGGATCACGGAAGATAAATTTTTTTAAAAGTTATAATTTTTTAATAAAATATAGAATATTTTATCTTATCTGACCTTTTATCTATCTTTTGTCGTTATCTAAGCAGTACATTTTTCGATGTTGATGGTTAAACATAGAATATTTTATCTTAACTTACAGTTTGTGGTGCTGATGGTGAAACATAGAATATTTTATCTTACCTTACTTTTTTTCTCTATCTTTTCTCGGTATCTAATTCAACACTCCACCTTCATATTGTTTTTGCAGTACAGTTTGTGATGTTGATGGTTAAACATCGAATATTTTATCCTGTCTTGCGATTTTTTCCTATCTTTTCTCGTTATCTATTTCAACACACCATTGATATTGGTTTTGCAGTTCTGCTTGTGGTGTTCATGGTTAACTATCAAGTGTCAGACTTCATCCAGTCTTCACCCATTCCAACCTGAGAATATTACTAGCTTTGGATTGGTAAGGCACGGAGTGGCAAGTCTGGTCTCGAAAAGGCTACTACCTTGTGATGACCTAACAGACCTTTGGGTTGGTGACGATCAAATGCAGATGGAGTTGGATGCTCGATCGAACACAAATGCTTGATGGATAAAGATTGAGATCGGATTCCCCGACAATAGATATATCGCGAAACAAGTAAAGGAATCTCAAATATGTATATAGAGACGCCAAGGATTAGCTCATGCAGCCAGTCCTCATAGCGCTTGAACGCAACAAACAGGGAGAGAAGAAGGCGGAGCAGTCGCAGGTTTCAGTTACCTTTCCGGCCCCAGCATGAGCTCGAGCAACTCCTCTGCTGCCACCAGCAGGCAGCACCATCAATCATGCATCACGACGCGGTGCCGGTGCGTGCACTTGACGCTGCGGAGGGCGCGCGCTCCAGCCGATGACCCCGTTTGCGTGTTGCAGAAGAGGGTCGCCTACAGCGACAAGGACAAGGTGCAGCATCGCCTCCTCCTGCCCAAGAATCAGCTCGACAGGCTCGTGCTGGAGCAACGCATGACCGCGGCGGAGAAGACGCAGACGAGAAACAATGCCGGGTTGCCGGTCAAGGTTCTTGGTCGGTTTGGAAGGGAGTACAACCTCATCCTCAAGTTCGTCACCTCCATCGATGCCTACCGCGTCATGGGACGCGAATACATGTGGCTGGGGAAGGACAACGGGTTCCAGATCGGCCACTTTCTTCACCTCTGGGTGTTCCGTACCCAGGAAGCCGAGGGAGCATCGACGAGCACCAACCCCGGCGGGCTTAGGATGGCCATGATAAACCATGGGAAGGCTGAACAAGAGGAGACGGTAGATATGGACGATGATCCTGAAGTGCTGTTAGCAGCAGAAACGCTACTGTGGATGAGCCAGAGGCACAGGCAGTCTTCTTATTCGAACTGTGGTCACTGATGTCAGTTGCAGCCATGGCTCCGGCCCCAGCGTGAGCAAGAGCACGAGTACCTCCTCTGCCATCGTCAGCGAACAGCGCCGTCAACCACGGGTGATGCCGCGACAAGGAGGCCACCAATTGGCGCTGCAGCCGATGGCAGCTCGAGACAATAACCCTGTTCGCTTTCTGCAGAAGAGGATCGCCCACATCGACGTTAGACGTAAGCAGCAACAGCTCCTCCTGCCCATTATATATATATATATATATATAAGAGATTATTGAATATGGTTATGATGTAGAAATCAAAGTCATCAAAGAAATGATTTGTATGTCCTTTATTCACTTCAACAAGCATTTGATGAGGCTATCTTTTCTAGAATTTTTGCTGCAATAAATTATGAGGCTTGGGTGATGTTGAAGTACAAATATCATGACAACTTTAAGGTATTGATTATTAAACTTCAAACTCTTTGAAGAAAATTTAAAAATTTATTTATGAATGAAAGTGATACTATGCAAGTTTATTTTTCAAGAGTTTTGGAAATAGTAAATCATATGGGAAGATATGGAGAATTAATTTCTAATAAAAATTATTGAAAAATTTTAAGGAGCCTATCAGATAAATATAATCATGCAGTTGCTATTATTGAAGAATCAACATATCTATCTAAATTATATGTATGCAAATTAATGATTTATTGAACAATGTTTTGTATGTGGATAGTGGTTATAGTAGTCATATGATATAAAAATCTTAGCACTTCAAAATCTTGGGACAAGTTGGTGAAAAGCCAAGTAAAGATAGGGAGATGGTAAAGGCACTTTTGAAATAAACATGATAGGTTTTAAAATATTTGAAAATATTCTTTATACTCCTGACTTGGATTCCACACATAAAAAGTGTTTCCTGTCAGTATTGTTTCAAAGGTCTTGATCTACTATATAATAAAAATATGGTACATGGATTACCCATGATTCAAAATAATGACTCTGTTTGTGAAAGTTGTGTAAGAGGAAAGCACCATAGAGATTCTTTTCCAAAACATAGAAATTGACAGCTAAAAGAACCATTAAAATTGGTACATGCTGATATTTGTAGGTTGATGTAGACACCTGAACTTAGTGAAAATTATTATTTTATAGTATTTATTGATGATTTTAGTAGAATGACTTGGGTTTATTTTATTAAAACTGAAGTTTTTAGTGTTTTTCATAAATTTAAAAAAATTATGGAGATAGAAATTACTTTTAAAATTAAAATTTTGCATACAGTTTGAGGGGGATAATTTTTTTCTAGAAATTTTGAAAAGTTTTGTGAAACTAAAAAAATTCAGAAGTAATTGATGGTTAGCTACACACCTCTTTAAAATGGTATTATAAAGAGAAAGAACAAGAGTTTATTAGAGATAGCTAAAAGTATGATAAAAGTAAAAAAAATCTTCCTGATAAATTTTGGGCTGAGGTATGATATACCTTGAATCAAAGTCTTACAGAAGTACTGAATCATATTTCACCTTATGAAGCTTGGATAGGTTTTAAATTGAAGGTAAAATACTTTTAAAATATTTGGATTCTTAGGGTTTACTCTTATTCCCTCACAAAATAGACAAAAATTGGATGATAATACTGCTAAGTGTATCTTTGTGGGCTACTGTAAAGAAAAAGTAAGGCTTATGGATTTTATAATCATGTCAATAATTCCTTAATTATAAGTCATGATTCTATTTTTTATGAGTATGAAGCTTGGGATTTGACTTCATCTTCAAATACTTCCTAAGTATTTATTTGTCCCTAATTATGTGCATACATAAACAGATTATAAAGGCTCTGGTGGCAGTTGTTTGAGCATTAGTAGTGATTTTTTATCACCTTAAACTTCACCTATTTCTTCATAAGTAACTCCACCAATAAAGGTATGATATTTAGCTAAAATTTATAAAAAAAATATAAGTTTGTTCAAGTTATTGAATCTCATAATTTTGAAGAAAAAGAAATTGAATTATTGAAAAAGAACCAAACTTGGGGCTTTGGTAAAACTTCTATAAAAGAAATAAGTTATTGGATTGAAGTGGATTTACAAAATTAAATACAAACCAAATAGTTGTAGAGTCAGACTTGTAACAAAGAAAAATTTTGCAGCAATAATGTATTGACTTTGAAGAAACTTTTGTTCTAGTTGTGAGATATATGATACTCTTACAATTTATAGCTACTTATAATAATTGAAAAGTTTATTAATTTGATGTGAAATATATTTTTCTTAATGATTATTTGGATGAAGAAGTATATGTTGAGCAATATTTTGATTGTTTGTTTATACAATTGATTTGATTTATGTTGGAAATAATCAACACCTAATTGATGAATTTAAAAAGAGCATGATTAATGAATTTAAGAAGATTGATCTTAGCATGTTGAGTTATTTTCTCCGCATTGAAATGGAATAAGTTAAAAGTAAAATTTTTATCTCTCAGAAAAGATATATATATATCTTATTTTCTTCTAAAGTTTAAGATGAAGAGTTACAACGCACAAGATGTTTACGCTCTCCGGTGACCTCGCGATCTGGACTTTGTACGACAGCGCCGACAATGATACCTACGCTCGGGGCTTCATGTCGATGAATGAGAGAATGCAAGTGATCTTCCATGATGTTGGGATTGAGGAACGACTGGCGTGTGGACTGCTGTTGGACAAGGAGCTCTTCCCATCGATGCCCACGAGAGGTAAAAGTTGGCTTATTCGGGTGGTTCGCCGTGGAGCTGGTCGTCAGAAGAGAAAGCAGCAACACCTAGGTTATCAAAACCATTAGCAACCGGCTCTACGAACTCAACTTTGTGGTGGGCAATGCCGAGAACGGTTGCCATGGATTGATGATGGCGGAAGCTTTCCCAAACAATCAAATGGGGAAGGCACGATTCCAGCCTCAGGGAAAAGGTGGATACGAAGGCTACAAGCTAGTGGTTTATGGCACCGGCGAATAGGAGTCGGATCACATTCTATGCTACGACGTCCTACCTCACCAGCGTCAACTATCGAGTGTGGGCCATTTAGATGTTGAGGGGATGAGCAAAGGTGCAAGTTACTTGCGTGTGGCTTCAACGTCCTCGACGATGCATGGTTTGAGCTGCATATGAGTTGGAGTATCAGCTTAAAACTTATATTAAGTGTGACAACTGAGGAGCAGTTCACTATTTCTCGATCCCTCAATCATGTATCTTTTCTCCATGGAACTTCCACATTATGATCTCTATTATCTACATTTGTATTCAAAGTGTTAAGTCCACGTTTAATCTTTTTTTTCTTTTTTTTTTTGGGTTTAATGTTTTGAATATGGGTTAATGTCGAATGACATGTTAATAAATCACTTGTAGAAACAAGTCTATCATTATGCTTGTAGCCTTTGTTGCATTCCAGCCGAATTCGATGAACAAATCAGCACCACGAGCAAAGAAGACAATTATGCATGCAACTAAAGAAACAAACGGAAGAAGGAACAAACCTTTCTCTTTGTTTTGGTCTCGCAAGGGTACATACCAAGAAGAACAATGCACTAGCGAATTAAAGAGCCCATGCAGAATCTAGAATCCAAGAAATCGATGTACGTATTCGAAGACACATGCAAGATCTCAACGGAAGAACACCGAGAAGAAAGAGTTCCGACACAAGAGTTCCAGAAATCGAGAACAAGAAGGACAACTACAGATGCGGGCAAAGAAATCGAGAAAAGAAATGAATCAACCCGAAAGCACACAAACGATCCGACACGAGTTCCAGAAACGAGCAATCGCGAACGTAGATAGCGAAATTAATATCGCCAAAACAAGAAGGACAACTACGGATGCGGGCAAAGAAATTGTTAACCGGAGGTTAAAACCGGAGGCCGGGGCGGCAGCGGGAGGAGCCGGAGCAGCAGAATCTCGGCAGATCTCAGTGGCGAATGCGTCGACCGGGTTCCCGCAGGCGGAAGGGAGGGAGAAGAGGCGTGAAGAGTCGATCGGCTTCCCCAAGAATGCTTTCTGACTGGCCAGAAGGCATAGGCAGGCGGCGTCGGGACCTTCGATGGCGGCGGAGAAGGCCGCGCAGCATTGTAAGGTCGGGGGAGGGAAGGCGTGCCAGAACAGAGGACGCGACTTCGCCAAGTGGGGCAAGCAAAATCGCATGGCCGCCATCGCACTCGGACAGGGATCCGGAGGAGGCAGCATTCTAGCTGAGGAGGCTTGGAGGCGCAGGCAAAGGAAGACGAAGCCGAAGAGGGAGACGAGCGGGGAGAAGGAGAGCTTCATCTAACAATGTTTGTAATGCGGACAGTAGTTATAATTATTGGACAAGTGAGTGAAAAGCCTAAGTAAAGATGGGAGGGAGATGGCTTTATACAACAAGTTCATGGTAAAGATGCTATTGAAATAAATATGTTAGGTATTAAAATAATATAAAAATATTTTTTTATTCTCTTGATTTAGATTCCAATTTATTTAGTGTAATGATGGATATTCACTTGTTTTCGAAAATTTGAAATGCTGTGTCTTTGAAGATTAAAGTAAGCAAAAGTTACTTTTTAAAGTTCCTATGACAAAACAAAAAAAAAAAAGTGTTTCCGTCAATATTGTTTTGAAAATTACTTTAGAAAAACAAAATTGGCTATGGCATTATAGATACGGTCATCTAAGTTTCAAAGGTCTTGATCTACTATATAACAGTCAAAGTGAGCCCATACTTGATTTATGTTGGAAATAATCAGCACCTAATTGATGAATTTAAAAAGAGCATGATTAATGAATTTGAGATGATTGATCTTAGCATTGTTGAGTTATTTTCTCAGCATTGAAGTGGAATAAGTTAAAAGTAATTTTTTTTATCTCTTAAAAAAGATATATATCTTATTTGTTTCTAAAGTTTAAGATGGAGGGAGAGTTGCAATCTTAGTACAAAATCCAATGGGTACATATATGAAATTTTCCCTGAAAGATAGTGAAGAAAAAGTTAATGGTAATCTATACAGAAGTTTAATTGAAAGTTTACCTGATATAATATTTGTAACATATTTATTATTATGATTTATACACAATATACTTTGAGATGTAGCAAAAAATAATCTTTTGTAGCACTTTCATCCTCAGTAGTTGAAATAGTTACTACAGTAGCTTATCAAGCTATCTGGATGAGATGAACTCTAACATATTTGAAGCATTATTAAAGGGAACAACGATAATTTATTTGACAATCAATTATTATGGGAAAGAATCCAACAAAGCATTATAGTCAAACAAAGCATATCGAGCTACGATATGTTTTGAATTATTTTGATTCGTTCTTTGGTACTTGGTGTTTTTTTTATTCTGGTTCTTAACACTACAACCTCATTCGACAACGAGTTTTAGACGGGTCACTTTCTTGCTCTCTGGGTGCACCGAGTGGGGCAGCGAGGGATTGGCGGCGGCATCGGCATCGCAGCCGGCGAGCTCGGGATGGCTACGATAAATCATGAGGAAGGCTGAAGAAGAGGAAGAGTACGTCGGAATGAGGGAAGATGATCGAGGGTGCGCCTCGGCCGACGAACCAGCAAGCACAGGACAGGAGGCAGCGGCGCTTCCATCGGTCTGCTACACCAGCCCAGTAGTGAAGAGAAGGCGGCGGCACCCGCACGGGAGAGTCGCGCTGATGTGCATGCCGCACGAACACTAGTGGCACCAGCCAGGGGAAGTCGGCTTGAAGACATTGTGGTTCTTGAATCCCAAGAGTCCACGTAAGTCAAGATTATGTGTGCAGATAAGCCCAATCAATCACACTGGCAGAAGTTGACAGTAAAATTCAGATCTTATCCGATAAATAAAGGTTTTTTCCTTTACAATTTTGCATTACATTCCATCCAATACTAGTTATTATTATGTTCTAATTAAACTCCAATTCATGTGATTCTTATATTTATGGATTTATTAATTTGAAAAAAAAATGAACTGGTGCTTATTCTCGAATATATATATATATATATATATATATATATATATATATATAAATAATATATATATATATATATATATATATATATATATATATATATATATATATATATATATATATATATATATATATATATATATATATATATAAAGCATTTTTTGATGAGTTTATTAATTAGTTTATTATTTCAGACCGAGTTGGATTAGGAAATTAAGTCGATCTTATTGGATACCGAATCTTATTAGGAAGCCATCCTCATATAATCTCCGAGAGGCAGAGCTCACCATTCTTGTTCTACTTCTCATGGCGCGCTAGCTTCCTTCCCTTCTCATGGGTCTCGTGGGTCGCCAAGGCAAAGAGCGGATGACGGTTGAAGGCGGAGTAGACGAATGATAAGATTTCCTCAAGCAATTGAGGAAATCTATAAGCAGTTGAAAAAAATCCTTTATGCTGAATGTGTATAACCTCCCTACCGAGTATGTATAAATAGCTATCAAGAGCTCACTATCAAAATGAACTAGACAATTATATCTTATACATTTCTTCTACAATTTCTATCTTTCTATATTCTTTATTTAATTTTTATATGGTATCAAAGCTTTCTTCCTTGCAGATGTAAGCAACTCTGCCGAAGCCTTCTACTACTCCTCCTCTTTTCTGTTCAGTTGGAAAGGGCAGTGCTGCTGCTTACCTCTCCTCCGATGTCGCTGCTTCCTGTTCCAGAGTCGGAGACTGCTTGGCCACCTCCTACCTTCACAAGAACCTCGCCTACACTACCGTGGTGGCCGCCGTACTTGCAACTGCTCCTCGGCCAGCGACCTCTCCTCCTCGTTCCCACATCTCACTCGAGCGAGAAGTGCTGCTGCCACCATCCTTACTGCCACAGCCACCACTGCCTTCCTGCGGCAATAGGAACGATTGCAGTTTTTACAGCTTCCATCTGCAGCCGCTTCCCTCTGCTGCAGCAATTTCTCTGCAACTGTAACTGCTGCAGATTTTTTTTTTCTTTCTTTCTTTTCACCTAATCACTGTAGATTTCTTGCTCATCGATGCAGCTTCCTTGCCCATCACTGCAACCTCCTCTGTAGTGCATCGCTGCAACCTCCTCTATAGTGCATCGCTGCAGCCTCCTATGCAGTGTATCGCTGCAGCCTCCTCTGCAGTGCATCACTGCAGCCTCCTCTGCAGTGCATCGTTGCAGCCTCCTCTGCAGTATCACTGCAACCTCCTCTGCAGTTCATTGTTGTAGCCTCCTTTGCAGTGCATCGATATGCTTTTCTCCTCCTCCCTCCCTCCTATCTTTACATCTTTTGTAAAGATCACTTAAACCGCCACAAAATATCTAGGATGTCTTCATTTTCCTCTTCCGATATTCCTGTCCCTGTTTCTGCAGGGACTCTGAGCACTTCTCAAAGTCTTATTACCATCAATGCTGCAGCACTCATTCCTTTCAAATTATCCAAAGGCAGCAACTATGCATCTTGGCGGGCACAACTTTTTAATCTTCTATTTGGCTATGATCTCCTAGGTTACGTTGATGGCTCTCTCTAGTGTTCACCTGAAATGATCAACATCCCAGGTGAACCCAGTCCAGTGCTAAATCCAGCCCACAAACTATGGTTACGTCAAGATCGCCTCATCCTCCAAGCTATTCAAGCTTCTGTTGCTGGATCCATTGCCCCGCTGATATCCTCATGTACGACTGCTGCAGAAGCATGGTCCAAGTTACAAACAACTTTGGCAAATTGCTCGCGTACTCGCATGCTCGGACTTCTCTCCAATCTGATGAAAACAAAACAAGAGGGAAGTACTATTGTTGATTATCTACAACATATCAAAGTTATCATCAATGATTTAGCTTTGATAGGTCATTCTCTCAGTGATGAAGAAGTCATAATCCATACCCTTAATGGCCTAAGAGGCGAGTACAAAGAACTGACAATAGCACTTCGGGCACGCGACTCACCAATATTATTCGAAGAACTTTATGATAAGTTGATCGACTATGAGACATACTTGAAGCGTGATGATTGGTTGCCCGGACCACCTATTACAGCTCAGGTCAATCAAAAATCCAAGACGAAGGGCAACCAATACAATAAGCACGTCAACAACGATTTGGCTAAGTTACCTCCTAGCCCTATGGGGCCCAGACCAAACCCCCCTTATCCATATCAAGGTGGTAACTTTCATAATCCTCAACCGTCGCGTCCTGACTTCACAAGCTACCAACGAGTCGTTTGCCAACTATATGATAAAGTCGGACACTCCACGAAAGTCTGTTGGTCTCGCCCCAAACTCCCTACTCCATCACAGTGGCCTCAAGTGAATTTCATGGCTACTTTAACTCCTACTTTTACACTCGATGATGTTCTGTGTGCACCTAACATTAAAAGAAACCTCATTTCCGTTTCTCAATTCTGTAAACAAAATAATACCTCAATTAAATTCTTTCCTAACTTTTTTTTTGGTCAAGGATTTGAGCATGGGGGCATCTTTGATCCAGGGCTAGAACAAAGACAATATTTATGAGTGGCCATCCGCTTTGCAAATTACCCTTCCTACTGCTCACTCTTCAGTCACAGCTCCGGTTGATGTATGGCATTATCATCTTGGTCATCCCTCCACTTTTATCCAGCAAAAATTACTTTCTCGTTATTCTCTTCGTACCTTGAAAATCAATAGCACTGTCAATTATTGCGATGCTTGTCTTTGCAATAAAAGTCATAAGCTGCCTTTTGGGACAACCTTCATTTCTTGCTCTAAACCATTTGAAATCATTTATATCGACGTGTGGGGCCCTGCCCCAATTCCTTCTTTTGATAAATTTTGTTTTTATATCATGTTTTAGACTATTTTACTAAGTACACATGGTTATATCCTCTCCACCATAAGTCTGATGTTTCCATAATATTTACCAACTTTCGAAAGTTGATCGAGAATTTTTTTCAATCTTCCATTAAAATAGTTTACTCTAATAGCGGAGGCGAATATCAAGCCCTCGCATCCTGTCTCTCTGCTTGTGGTATACAACACCTCAAGTCACCCCCACATACTCCCCAATTGGTTGGCTCTATCGAACGCAAACATCGACATATCATTGAAACTGGTATCTTCCTTCTACATCAAGCATCCATGCCACCACCTTTTTGGTCAGTAGCTTTTCAAACTACAGTTTATCTCATTAATCGTATGCTCACTCCAGTCTTACAATACCAGTCACCATTTGAAAAATTATTCCATAAGCTTCCAAACCTTCATAAACTCAAAGTTTTTGGTTGTTTATGTTATCCATGGCTCCATCCCTATGCGTCACATAAGCTAACACCACGATCTAAGCCTTGTACTTTTATAGGTTACTTTCTTGAACATAATGCTTTTCGATGCTATGAACCTCAAACTAAAAAAGTCTTTATATCACGTCATGTTATTTTTGAGGAGTTTGTCTTTCCTTTTCAAAATAATCCTATCATGCAAGCTACTCTGATAAACATACATCACTGGAATATCCCTCCGATCTCATCACACAAACCTCCAATGACACCATCCAGTCCTTACCCTCAAGATCCGCATACTACTATTACTCCAGTTCAATAGCTTCTCACTCTATCTATTTCTCCACTCCCTTCCTCACAAGTTTTCCTTATTAATGAAGTAATACTCTCGGCAACATTGCCACTGACTTTACCTTCTCCTAGATCTAGTGACATTGTAGTGCCGATAGTTATTGTCGTACCGATGGTTGGCCCGGTCCATGACAGTGACTCGCCCTCGGCTATACCACCAACACAATCTACCACTTATATCCCTCCTAGACATCTAATGACAACACACTTCAAAAGTGGTATTGTCAAACCACGTCAAGTCCTTGACTTACATGCTATAACAAGTTCCTCCACTGAGGCCAATGAACCCACTACAATCACTCAAGCTCAAAAATCTTCTCACTGGCGTAAAGTCATGTGTGATGAATATGATGCTCTCCTTCATAACTCTACATGGACCTTAGTACCCTTTCATCACACACAAAATATCATCAGGTGTAAATGGGTCTTTCGAATTAAGCGGAACCCAAACGGATCTGTTGCCAGATATAAAGCATGTCTAGTCACCAAAGGGTTTCATCAACGACCTGGTGTCGACTTCACAGAGACATTTAGTCCCGTTATTAAATCCACAACAATCCGTCTTATCTTAAGTTTGGTCATCTCAAAGGGCTGGCATATATGATAATTGGATGTTAACAATGTCTTTTTACATGGGACACTTACTGAAGATGTCTTTATGCAACAACCTCCTGGTTTCGTTCATCCTCAATATCCGAGGCATGTCTGCAAACTTCAAAAAACTATTTATGGACTTCGTCAAGCTCCAAGGGCTTGGTATAACGAGCTTGGCTCGTTTTTGACCTCAATTGGCTTCATCAATTCCAAGTCTGATACTTCGTTATTCATTTGCCAGTACAATGGAAGCATAATATATCTTTTAGTATATGTGGATGATATTATTGTCATAGGAAATGATCATTTGAAGACTCAGGCATTTCTAAAGCACTTGGTCGATCGATTCTCCCTCAAAGATCTAGGAACTTTAAGCTACTTTTTGGGAGTGGAAGCAATATTTATATCTTCAGGTCTCTTCCTATCACAAAGAAAGTATATTCAAGATTTATTATCAAAAACAAACATGCAGGATGCGAGGTTACAACTCCTCTCTTTACCAGTGAATCACTTGAATTATGTGATGGAAGTCCTACTACATATTCGACTCAATATCGACAAGTCCTTGGCTCCTTATAGTACTTGGCTCTCTCCCATCCAGATATTTCATTTACTATCAATAAATTATCACAATTCATGCATCGACCATCTACTACGCATTGGTCTGCGGTCAAACGAATTTTGTGGTATCTTAAAGGGACTCTTAATCATGGCATTTTTCTTCGCAAAAATACTTCACTCCATCTCCATGCCTTTGCTGATATTGATTGGGCAGGTAACTTTGATGATAGAACATCTACATCAGGATGCATTGTCTTCCTTGGAGCTACTCCAATCAGTTGGAGTTCTAAAAAATAAAAGATGGTTGCACGATCTACAACTGAAGCTGAATACCGTGTCATCACCACCGCCGCTGAACTCAATTGGGTCACAAATCTGCTCAAGGAACTCAATGTCAACTCCACAGTTATTTCTACAATATATTGTGATAATATTGGAGCTACCTACTTATGTATTAATCCAGTGTTCCATTCCCGCATGAAACACATAGCCATTGACTTCCACTTCGTGCGAGATCAAGTTGTCAGACATCAACTCCGTGTTTCTCATATACATACAGCTGATCAACTAGTAAACTCACTCACAAAGCCTCTCGCCCGTAAACTTTTTTCATCTCATCGGTCCAAGATCGACATCCTTGATGGAAGCTCAATGGGCATGATAAGCAGATAAGATTTCCTCAAGGTAGTTGAGGAAATCTCTAAGCAGTTGAGAAAAATCCTCCATGCTGAATGTGTATAACCTTCCTGTTGAGTGTGTATAAATAGCTATCAAGAGCTCACATCAAAATGAACTAGACAATTACATCTTATATATTTTATAGTTTCTTCTACAATTTCTATCTTTCTATATTCTTTGTTTAATTTTTATCAACGAAGAGAAGACGAGCGACGAGATGACATTGAAGAAACTAGGGATCAAGAGAATCATTTGGAAGTTGAACGGTAAAGTGGAAGGTATCTCGAAGCTATACGATGAAGCGGCCGAGGAGGAGTGCAAGAAGAAGGGTTCAAGAACTGCTAAGCGCCAAAGGACTGGGGCGGCCATGATCGCTGATATCAGTTGCAACCATCGCTGTGTCTCTAGCGTGGGCAAGAGCACGAGCACCTCCTCTACCATCATCAACGAACAACGCCGACAACCACGCCATATGGCGTCGTTGCCGATGGGAGCTCGAGTCAATGACCTTGTTTTCATTCTACGGAAGAGGATTGCCTAGAGCGACATTGAGAGGAAGCAACGTTTCTTCCTCCTGCCCATAAATCAACTCAACAAGCCAATGCTCGAAGGCATGATGACCGCCGCGGAGAACATGCGGACGATGGAGAAGAGCGGCTTGCCGATAAGATTCTCAACAAGAAGGGGAGGGAATACAACTTCACCCTCAGGTTTGTCGCATCCATCAACACCTTCCGCATCATGGAGGCTAACTACATGAAGCTGGTGGACGACAACGGGATTCAAACGGGCCACTTTCTTGATGTCTGGGTGTACTGAGTGGCGTAGCGAGGGAGCGGCGATGGCATTGGCAACGACGCCAGCAAGCTCAGGATGGCCATAACACATGATGAGAAGGCTGAAGAGGAGGAGGAGGATCAAGAATGCGCCTTGTCCGACGAAGCAGGAAACGCAGGATGCGGCGCTTCCGATGATCTACTGCATAACCCAGTGATGAAGAGATGGAGGTGGCAAGCGCGCTAGTGAGCTTGAGCCATGGCGATGGTGGCGATGAAAGGAGGCAGACTTGCATTGGTGTGGATTGATGGGATATAAAATAAAATAACTTTTGTATATGAACAAATACTAGCAGGCCATGATATGTAGGGAATTAAATGAAATCACAATCAAATAGAACACCAAGATATATATTAAAAACCCCTCCAATATGAAGGGTAAAAACCATGGGGCAAACTAGAAATAATCCACTATGAGAATAATGAATATACAAATCTCAATCTCTTGCTCTAAACCCTAGCAACAATTACAAGAGAACAACTGAGATACAAGGATCACGTCATTGTCCACAATATCTAAAACCTCCCCAAGTAATCACTGCAAGAGTCTACTGTAGATTTGATCTAACCTAAGATGAGAACATTGCTAAATGATTGAGAACAATCTCTCTGCATTGTCCTTATTTTCTTCCCTTTCTTTCTCTTATTTTTCTGTCTATTTCTTCTCCTCTTTTCTGTTGTAAAGATCTCACATTACTGCCCTCGTTGCAGCCCTTTTATAGCCTTTTTCTGCCTCTAAAACGCAGTCACCCACACCCCTTTAACTTTAATCTAAGGTTAGGTTAAAGAGTGGTGAGTTGTGGGCTGATAATGCCCACTTTGGGATGAACATGGGCTGTCAGCCCAACAACCTCTCCCTTCAGCTCATAAGGGAGGCTGTCCCATGACTTCTCAATGTGAAGCCATTCCGACTAGCTGTCGGTATATCTCTTGTCTTTCTTTTGGCAAAGTCTTTGTCAACATGTCTGCTCCGTTGTCATTTGTGTGAATTTTCTGAAGCTGCAACTGCTTCTCTTTCTGCTCACTTTCAACTACTCCCTGGTAACTCTCTAGTTCACCTGCATCAGTAAGCATCACATACTCATCTGTAGAGTATCTTCTGGAAGGTTGACGTTGTCTAGAAGATCTTCTCAACTAACGTTCTACGGGAAGTTGCTCTCCAACTTCTTCTCGCTCAACATGTCCTGTAGGTAGATCAACATCAGGCTCTACACTATCTTCCTGCACATCTCCCCCATCACCCTGATATACTGAAGGAGTAATTGGGTCACAATCTTCTAATCCTTCTGTAGAAGTCTTGGCCGGTATCTTCTTCTTCAAATCTTCAAAGGTTTGATCCTAAAAAGAGACTACATCCCTACTTTTGAATACCTTATGCTTTTTTAGATCCCAAAGCCTGTAACCAAACTAATCATATGAGTAACCGAGAAAAATACATTCTTTAGTCTTACAATCCAGCTTAGACCTCTCATTGTTTGGAATATATGCAAATACACGATAACCAAACACTCTTAAATGCATGTAGGAAACATCTTTCCCTGACCATACATGCTCTACAATATCACCATATAGGGTTGTACATGGTGATAAGTTGATCACATCAACTGCAGTCCTCAAAGCCTCATCCCAAAACCTTTTGGGTAGCTTGGCCTGTGAAAGCATACATCTTATCTTTTCCATGATGGTGTGGTTCATCCTCTCTACAATTGCATTATGCTGAGGTGTACCAGGAACTGTCATCTCATGTTGGATCCCATGTGACCTACAATAATTATTAAATAATCCTGTATACTCACCACCATTATCTGATCTTATACATTTCAATCGTCTTTCTGTCTCTCTTTTAACCCTAGCATGAAACTCTTTGAAGACATTAATAACCTGATCTTTGGTCTTCAAAGCATAGGCCCAAACTTTCCTGAAAAAATCATCTATAAAAATGATAAAATAAAGTGCACCACTTATACCAAGAACATCAACAGATCCACCAGGAGTTTTTGTCCTCAAAGGACCACATACATATATATAAACACGATCTAAAGTATGCATTTTTCTAGATAAAGTAGGACTAGCAAATGAAACTCTATGTTGTTTACTAGCCAAACAAAATCAATACAAGGGTTCAAATATATACCTCTGAGATATGGCAATACCTCTCTCTTGGAAAGAGCTTGTAGCCCCTTCTCGCTCATGTGTCCCAGTCACCTATGCCACAACTCCATACTAAAGTCTTTTTCTGTAGCATTTAACTGCTCACCATAAGCTTTAGCCTGCAATCTGTACAAAGTATGACATTTCTTTCTACTAGCTATAACAAGAGAATCCTTACTAAGCTTCAATTGCCCTCTGTGAAATCTACTATCATAGTCTTCATCATCTAGCCTTCCAACTGAAATTAAATTCAGCCTCAAGTCAACCACATGCCTCATATCCTTAAGCACTAACTTGCAGCCAAGGTTGGTCTTTAAATGAATATCACTCATGCCTATGATGTCTGCTGTGTCATAGTTGCCCATCTTGACAACACCAAAATTTTCAGACCTGTATGTAGCAAAAAAACTCCCTCTGTGGTGTAGCATGATAAGAAGCACCTGTGTTAATCACCCATTCAAGATCCTAACACACAAGAAAAAATATCATCAAAAGGAGACAAAATCAAATAATCACCACCCTACACTATAGCTGTGATATTATCTTTTGACTCTATAGACTCCACTTCTTTTCTTATTTTCTTGCTCTTCTTATGTTGTTTATATTGGTTCTTGTAATGTCATTTCTCACCACAGTTATAGCAAACAATATCTTTTCTTGATCTTGACTTGCTCCTACTTATGCGTGAACTACTTCTAGACTTTGACCTTCCTCTGTTCTTTGAGATAAGTGCTTGTGAATCATTTTGAGATGTTGCTGAACTCTTTCTTCTCAACTCCTCATTCAACAAACTACTTGTTACTTGACTCATGATGATAATACCATCTGGCGCAGAATTACTGAGGGAAACCACCAGTGTCTCCCAACTTTCTGGTAATGAACTGAGAAGTAACAATACCTGCAACTCATCATTAAGAGATATTTTCATAGAAAATAACTAGTTAGTAATACTTTGCATTTCATTCAAATGCTCAGCAATAGAAGCACCCTCTCTATATTTTAGGTTCATAAGTTTTTCTGATAAAAAAAGCTTTGTTGCTAGTTGTTTTTCTTTTATAGAGACTTTCTAACTTTTTCCAAAGAGAATATGCAGAATTTTCAGTAGAAACATAGTGAAAGACACTATCATCAAGCCACTATCCAATAAACCCAATTGTTTTTCGATCTAACCTCTTTCACTCATTATCTGTCATAGTTGTGGGTTTTGCACTATCCCCCTGTAAAGGTCCATATAAATCTTTGCAATACAAGAGATCTTTCATTCTTGGTTTTCATATCATCCAATTTTCTATTCAAACTATTCATGCGAGAAATATTACTGGCCTCCATATTCAAATACAAAATTAAATCACCAAAATCCTTGCTCTGATACTAGTTGATGGGATATAAAGCGGAATAACTTTTGTATATGAATAAATACTAGTAGACCATGGATATGTAGCGAAATTAAATGAAATCACAATAAAATAGAACACCAAGATATACGTGAAAAACCCTTCCGATATAAAGGGTAAAAATCACAGGACAAACTAGAGATAATCCAAGAATAATGAATATACAAATCTCAATCTCTTGTCCTAAACCCTAGCAACAATCACAAGAGAACAACTGGGATGCAAGGATCACGTCACTATTCACAATATCTAAAACCTCCATAAGTAATCACAACAAGAGTCTACTGTAGATTTGATCTAACTGAGAACACTATTAGATGATTGAGAATAGTATGTCTATGTTGTCCTTATTTTCTTTTCTTTCTTTCTTTTGTTTTTCTACCTATTTCTTCTCCTCTTTTCTACCGTGAAGATCTACCCTAGTTGTTGCTCTTTTATAGTCTTTTTCTGACTCTAAAACATAGTCACCTATACCCCTTTAACTTTAATCTAGAGTTAGATTAAAGAAGGGGTGAGGTGTGGACTGATAAAGCCCACTTTGGACTGGGCTGTCAACCCAACATGGATGAGCAAAAGTGGACTTGCACAATGACATCGGGGCTGTGGAATGCAAAGACTCCACACAAGTTTAGTGTTACACGTCCTGAATACTTTCAGGATTAAGAGATTTGCTGTGTGGTGGACATGAGATTATTTTCTAATAAAATCAGCAATTTTCTTCCGTCACAATTGTCATTCTGTCAAAGTATCTCACTGCAGTTATCAGAGTAATTAATGTTCAAAATATTCACTATATTATATGAGCAGAATCAATAAGAAACCCCTCAAGAGTGTCAGAAAGATCCATGACAAGCTACTACAGATAATATAGTACCATGAACAAATTGTTAATATTTTACACTCATTCCACTTGATTTACCTGTATCTCAATCATAAACATATAAGAACAACCAGCCTGACAACTGAACTTAATTGATGCCAAAGTTTTCTGCCTCAGCCATGGTTCCTCAAAATCCTGTACTTCCTCTGTTCACCATACCAGCTGAACTGTGCCATAATTGTTCCTTTCTCCTCCAATCCAAGTTGTTCCATGGAGGGAGACGGTAGGCATGACAAAGAAGAAACAAAGGTCACCCAATAACACAAGTCATCGGCATCATCTTCTCAAACACGCCACTACACTTCATAGGCACAACAACTATGTGCAAAGGTGCTTGCTCCACATATATATAGTTT
Organism: Musa acuminata AAA Group; assembly: GCF_036884655.1. Taxonomy (NCBI): domain Eukaryota; kingdom Viridiplantae; phylum Streptophyta; class Magnoliopsida; order Zingiberales; family Musaceae; genus Musa; species Musa acuminata. The sequence continues at coordinate 14,277,814 of NC_088354.1, forward strand.
GCACGATGCTCGTAAGATAGGATAGGAATAAGTTGGTATAGTATTGATCTTAAAACGACTGCAGGCGGTGGCCTAAAGATGTGCTCCTCTCCACTCTCATCAATCTTCACCCATTTGCTCTTCTTGCGAGACCACCACCTTCTCCCTCCTCCCATTGTCACCCTCTTCTGTTCCGGGCTGCCTCAGGTGCCCATCGTCCCGGATTCATCAATCTTTCCTATCATCGTCACCTCTATCCCCTCTCCTATCGGAGAGAGGAGTCAGCCTCCGGTTTGTGGAGCTACCGCAGCAAGGGCCACTGTTGATTTGATGCTTCCGGTGAGACCTGGACTATTACATTGGCACCGGTACCACCTGTCAAGGCAGATATGAACTCGATGCTCTCATGTTCTACTGATTTCTGGCATCATCCTAATACTAAATTAATTATGATATCATTTGTTACGATAAGTCGGATGGGCTAATTGACACATGATCAAAATAGAAATTAATAATAATACACCCATATCATATCCTTATAAATTAATTTTAATCTTATTCACTTTCACTAATCAAAAGTATTATAATCTCCCCTACTTGATCTCATAATAAATCCATTGATGAATTACCTTGTGCGAGATCACATAATGACCATTTATAGCTCGTTTGGTCCGTTAAACTATTTGGAGCTTCCAACTTTAGATGCCTATCTCAAGATAGGTTATATATGAATTTCTCTATGGAGAATAGACTTATCGATATAGATACTTATCCCATTAGAGCAACTTTCCTTTTTTACATCTTTTCCTCTAAGTTTCGGAGACCACCTTGCTGAATAAACCGTGCACCGTTTTATCGTTATGAATGCATTTGTTAGATTGTGACTTTTCACTAATATATCCACTTTTACGCTCCTCAAGTCCTAGCAACATTTTTAGCTTACTATACACTTAAACCTCTTATAAGCATATTCTTCTCATATCGAAAAGAAAGCTTTTATATTTCATGATATTGATTTTTGATCGATTTGGGATAGTCAAGAACAGTTCATCATAGGCATACAAGCCTTTATATAAGTGTCAAATTCTTCGAGTTAGCAATTTCTCTCAAATTTGTGAGCTATGCAGAATTATTTTAATTATCGAGCAACTTATCCTTTTTTATATGGTCTCATCCATTGCTAAGGGTCATTTCTTGCATAGAGTATTATCAAATTTGGTTGTTAATGTGAAGTTATAGCTCAAACTCAGTAATCCCAACTTTTGTACATCATATATCATATGTTTTTCTCAACTTATTTGTTCTCGTGATACCTATTGTATAAAGTGTTGGTCATTTATCGAAATCTCAATTTTAGATGTTTATTCCTAGAGTGATTGCATTCCTTATGTCTCTATACTCATTTCCCTCGAACAATTATACAAGCTACCCTTAATATAGCTTTATTAGGTCTTCGCACGTTTGTATATTAAGTATTTATAAATATGTTTATCTTACTCTAATATCAAATGGTGATGAATATTAAAAGAGTCTGATTATATATATATATATATATATATATATATATTAGATTTGACATATAGATTGAATTGGTCTATTATATGATATATGTTCATCTTGATTAGTTTTATTTTGACCAATAATACAAGATTTTTAATATGGTATTAGAGCTAAATGGACAAAAATAAGTAAAAGAAAAAAGATTAAATAAAAAATAAAAGATTGAACCAATCAAACCATGGTTTGACTAAATGAAGATGCTGATGTGAAAATCACCCCATTAAAAAATATATGAACTCAAAGTTTGAACTCTTGAAAATAAAAGATATCATAAACCCACAAATGAAACGAGGAAGATGTTTGAAATAATATGTGTGAGATGAAAAAAGATATCCTAACAGTATAATCTCATATCATTAATAATTTAAAAAGTCTGTGTTATATCTATTAGGTTTGATCTTTAATATAGAAGCATAAGCTTTTGGAATGAATTGATATTTCTGAATTCTTATCTACTTTACATTCTAAAAACATCAATAACAAGCTGTGCCATTAAGAATTCAAGCTCTTATCCACTTTAGATTTAAAAATATGAATAATAAGAAGATTCAGGAGAATTAAAGGCAAATCTTCCTCTCTAATGAAATACAATAATATGTTGAATCATAAAAATGAATGGACAAAAGAAATAGAAAAGATAAGCCCAAAATTCTTGCTTTGTTATTGGGTACCCAAAGAATACATTCTATTCCAAATAAGATCTGCTTTTTCTTTTTGTGGAGAAGAGAGAGATTATTGCTTGAAACAAGAGAAAGAAAAGGGTATAATTATGATTTAGATTTTAGACCGCATATTCCTATCAAAAATATTATGATTGGTATAATTATCAATTGCTGTTGATGTTATTCTTTGTAGTTCTCCATGCAAAAATTATGACCATTTTTCTATTTATATAGATATTTTTCAATATTGAAATTAGAACCATGACTTCATATTTTTCATATAATAATAAATAATATTGAAATTAGAACCATGACTTCGTCTAATATTCATCTACTAATCTCCATATTGTCACACGCATATTAAATAATATTTATAATTATGTAACAAAAATATAATATTTTTTTAATTAATATTTAATATTTTCAATAATATTAATATAAATAATTATGGGAGATTGTCTGAAAAAAATTATCTTTTTGTTTTTTTAGATGTTACCCTTTTCAAAATTCCTAAACCATCAATCATCCTATATTTTTAAAGTTTCAAAAACATCTCTTAAAAAAATGACATTTTATTCTCACCCAAATATAATTTTTTTAAAAAACTATTTACAGTGTTTTGTGGGTTTATTTTTATCCACAAAACACCATATAGTGTTTTAAAAATTACATAGTATTTTTGATGTCATAATATTTTTAAAATAAAAATATTATATAATATTTTTTAATATAGTATTTTGTGGATAAAAAATAACTCATTGAAAACAGTTGGTGAATTTTTTTTTTGGATTTGGATGAAAAAAAATATATAAACAGTTTTTAGACGGTATTTTTAAACTTAAAATAAGAGATAATAATTTAGAATTTTGAAAAGGGTAGCATCTGGAAAAAAAAAAATCAAAATCGTCCAATAATTGTTTTATTTATTTGTAGTAGAAAAACACTGCAAACTCATCCAGACAGGTTTGCTGGTGTCACACCTTTGTCTTAAATGTTCAAGAACTGGATCCGCTCACCTTCCATTCCCCCTCACCGGGCCCCACAACTCCACCACGCCCCACTGCGCCGCCTCCGACGCCAGCCGATGGCATCGCCCCTTCTCCTCCTTCGAACCATCTCCTCCTTCTCTCCCCTCCGAGTCCTTCTCCTCCTCTCCGCCGTCCTCATCCTCTCCTTCCTCCTATTCGTCCCCAAACCCCTCCTCCGCCCCCCGGACGGTGCCGCAACCCCGCGGCCGCCGGCGCCCACCCCTACCTCCCCCCGCCACCTCCTCTTCGGAATCGCCTCCTCCTCCAGGTCTTGGCCTCGCCGCAAGCCCTACCTCCGCATCTGGTGGCGCCCGGGCCTCATGCAAGGCGCTGCCTTCCTCGACTCCCCCTCCGCCCCAGCTTCCGGTGACGACGATGACTCGCGCCTCCCCCCCGCCCGCGTCTCTGCAGACGCCTCCAACCTCCCGTACGCCTACAAGGGCGGCCTCCGCTCCGCCGTCCGCGTCGCCCGGATCGTGAAGGAGCTCATCGACGGTGTTGTCGGCAATGACTCCTCACCCGTCGCCCGCAGCGACGACATCAGGTGGGTCGTGCTCGGCGACGACGACACGCTGTTCATCCCGGAGAACCTCGCTGAAACCCTGGCGAGGTACGACTGGGAGCAGTGGTACTACGTCGGCGCGGGGTCGGAGAGCGTGGAACAGAACGCGAAGCATTCCTTCTCGATGGCATTCGGGGGAGGGGGCTTCGCGATCAGCTATCCGTTAGCGAAGGCTTTGGCTAGGGTTTTGGATTCTTGCCTTGTGAGGTATGCCCATTTGTATGGGAGTGATGATAGGGTCTTCTCCTGCTTGGCCGAGCTTGGAGTTGGGTTGACACATGAGCCGGGGTTCCATCAGGTAAAAGCTTCAAATTTTCTCCCACTCCTTGTTCATAGTGATCTAAATTTGCATCCTTTTGGTTGCATAAATTCGGGCACTATTGATGCGGCATTTAATTTGAATTTTGAATCTTATTAATTTTAACTGATCAAAAAATTAGTTCATTGTCAAAGAAACTTCATACATTTAGAGCAAATGGATATATTGTATGATAAAAAGCAAAGTTCCTTCAATCCAGAGATTAAGTATCGGGGAATCAGAGGGCAACAAATATAGTTACTGCAGTTAAATGCTAAAATTTTCACACGTTATAAGAAAGTTGATGTAATCGACTAAAGGAAAAAATGGAAAATTACTATGTTGATATGAGCATGATATGGCAGTCATTCTTCGGAGTTTTGCTGTATCAGCATGTTCATCCACCATTATAACTGGTTCCCTTTACTTTGTCCTCCACGTAGTAGGAAGCTTGCTTATCCATCAAATTTTTGTGCAGTTCTTCATGACTTCATCCTCCACTTATGGTGTACTTGTGCTCCCTTTGATGTAGCCTTTCATCGTCATGTGTGTGTGTATGTTTTCTTCACGGATCAAGACATTTACACCTAATGTCATT